>NW_026943822.1:13728768-14028768 GCF_035594765.1 Anolis carolinensis | reverse complement strand
ATTTTAGGGGGGAGGAGTTGAAGGAGTAGAACCATTTCCCCGTTTCCCTGTTATTCCCCCCACCCATGTCACTGTTGTGGAAATACATTCCCTGTTATTCACGCAGAAAAGAAAGGCTACTATGTATTTTCCCTTTGTTTCTTTTCCTCTTAGTGACCTGTGTGTATGTATTAAACTCCCCAGGTAACTATCCCTAAGCAAAACAAATCTTCCCATTGAAACACTGAATGCCATAACAAAAGCTAAACAAGTTTAAACAGCTACTTAAATCACTTTCAATTTAATACTGTATTGACTACAAAATAGTTGCCAATATTTATTTTATAAGGCATTTATTATTATGCAGAGATTGGAAACACGTGTGTTTGACTTGATGTCATGCCCTTCCATCAGTTGTACTCGAGGGCTGATACTGGAAGACCCACTACCCAGAGAGACTCTGCCCCTGAGACTCGGTCAAATAGAAACAATGGAGCATATGCTCCTCCAGTGCCTGTTCTACAGGGACATTCGATCCAGACTCAGCCTGTCTTTGCTATATGATTACCCAGGCTGTTCAGGACAATTTTACACCAACCTGCTGTTCTCAGGTACCAACCTGGTTATAATCTACAATGCTGCCAAGTTTTGTGTAGCAGCACTTAAAATCCGCCGAGTGATGACTGGATCCAACAGCTAACAATCCAACTATCAGCGAACTGAAATGTAAATCAGTTATTCCCATCCCAGTCCCCTAGACTTGTGCCCTGAATGCTCCTACCCATCCATCAATCTCCCTCCCTCTCCATCCCCTTTTTGTCCAATCCCTGCTCTAAAGAGTTTTGTGTTTTAGCTTCCAACATACCTTTGTTTTTTTAAAGCCTTTTAGAATCATAGAATCAGAGTTGGAAGAGACCTCATGGGCCATTCAGTCCAACCCCCTACCAAGAAGCACGAAATCGCATTCAAAGCGATAAAATTTGGATTTTATGTACATGCTTTTTTGAGACTGTACCCCACTTATGCTGGTCTATAATTTATTTATTTATTTACAGTATTTATATTCTGCCCTTCTCACCCTGAAAGGGGACTCAGGGCAGATCACATTATACACATATAGGGCAAACATTCAATTCCCATAAACACATCAAACAGAGAAAGACAGACACAGAGGCAATTTAACCTTCTCCTGAGGGGATGTTAGATTCTGGCCACAGGGGGAGCAGCTGCTTCATCATCCACTCTGACGGCACTGCCTCATTCCAAGTCGTAAATTAGTTAAACTTGCCTCCCCACTTTATAAGTGGTACCTTATTTCCTACTTGATAGAGGCAACTATCTTTCGGGTTGCTAGGTCAGCAACGAGCAAGGGCTATTTTTTATTTTTAATTGACGGGTGCTCACCCCACCATGGGCTGGTCTCGAACTCATGACCTCATGGTCAGAGTGATTTATTGCAGCAGGCTGCTCAACAGCCTGCGCCACAGCCCGGCCCCAAAATCAAAGATATTGATTTGGTTTGACTTAAAGGTTCTGTGCTCCTTCCAGTGTTATGCTGCCTAATGACCAGGATTTAAACATCTAATTTGGTTCATATCATGATTTTATTATTTTTCCTTTTTTGACTTCATTGCATATCCCCAAATGCTTCTGAATCCCCCCTCCCTGGTTTCAAAAGCAGTTCGCTTTGAGGCATAGAATGCTTCTCACTGGGAAAAACAAGTTTAGAATATCATAAATTTGCTTCATTGTTATTGGCTACTGGCAATAACCCCCTTGATAGATTGTCACCTTGACGTGGTGAGGGGGCTTGCGTGTTCCAATGAACCTGCGGGCACGACCACGGGAGTCACATACTCCCAGGAGTGGCCACGGGGAGGATCCAGACCAAGAACAATCCGAAGACCCAAAGACCTCAACGGCGGAGCAAGCAGAGGATAACATGGTACATGTTAAAAACGGCTGTGAAGGCGGAAGAAGGCTGCAACAGACTGAGAAGCCACTCTCGTTGTGTTAATCACACCACTGTTGGGACCTCAATCTGTGAAGACTGTGTGTTGACCGGCCATGCATCGACCTCCACACATTAAAAAAATCCAAGAAATAGAGGACCATCATCCTCGAACTACGAGGGATCGCCTAAGTAAGTAAGGCAGTTAGTTTATAAGCCAGAACCCATTGGAAAAATCATGCTTTCTCAATAGCACCTTGTATTAAAATATGGAGATTGTAGCTCCTTTCTTAAAATATCTGGTTACACCTAAGTTGGCTCAACAGATGTCTTGTTTTTGACGCTTGCTGAAGTAATAATACATCTACAAGAAATGGGAATTTTTACAACCCATTTCAAAGCATTTTTATTTTTTTTATTTATCATGTCAGGAGCGAATCAAGGGTACAAGTTGTAGTGTATTTGAAAACACAAAGTTTTTAATAAAATGACATTATGCTAAGTGTCCTTTGACCACTAGCTGGCCACTTGGAGTGCCTCTAATGTTGCTGTAAAAAGGTCCTCCATTGTGCATGTGGCAGGGCTCAGACTGCATTGTAATAGGTGGTCTGTGGTTTGCTCTTCTCCACACTGGCATGCCGTGGACTCCACTTTGTAGACCCATTTCTTAAGATTGACTCTGCATCTCATGGTGCCAGAGCGCAGTCTGTTTAGCACCTTCCAAGTCGCCCAGTCTTCTGTGTGCCCAGGAGGGAGTCTCTCATCTGGCGTCAGCCACTGATTGAGATACCGGATTTTAGCCTGCCACTTTTGGACTCTCACTTGCTGAGGTGTTCCTGCGAGAATTTCTGTAGATCTTAGAAAATTATTTCCTGATTTAAGGCGTTGGCATGCTGGCTGATACCCAAACAGGGGGTGGGGCTGGAGATGTCAATGCCTTGACATCAACCTCATAATAATGCTTTTCTGAATGTTATTAGGTTCCTTTTATTGGGGTATTTTAATATAATGATTTTATCTTCTATTGCTGCTATAGTCCCCCTCACCTTTGAAGTTGACTGAATTGCATTGGTGGTTGTTTGATATTATTACTGTTGTATAAACCTTTGTTTTAACTTCTGTTTTATCATCTTCTTATGTTTTAAACTGTGTGTATTGTTTATGTATTTGCGCTGTTACTTTTGTAACATTGTGAGCTGCCCCGAGTCCCCACGGGGAGATGGTGGCGGGGTATAAATAAAGTTTTATTATTATTATTATTATTGGTCCCTTCATTGCTGGCTGCCACTTCCAGGTGGTGCAATGCATGCGAAACAATATAATTTCTCCAGCGGTGTAGGGCGTAGATGTCCTGTGATAGTGGGGTATGTCTCATTAAGAGCCACGTCCACTGTTTTAACGTGGTGAGTTTTTGTTGACACATTTCAAAAGGTTTATGTATGGGTAGCATTGAATAGCTTTCAAATGATTATGATGATGGTGGTGATGATATACAGTAGAGTCTCACTTATCCAACATAAACGGGCCGGCAGAATGTTGGATAAGCGAATATGTTGGATAATAAGGAGGGATTAAGGAAAAGCCTATTAAACGTCAAATTAGGTTATGATTTTACAAATTAAGCACCAAAACATCATGTTATACAACAAATTTGACAGAAAAGTAGTTCAATACGAAGTAATGCTGTGTAGTATTTACTGTATTTACGAATTTAGCACCAAAATATCACGATATATTGAAAACATTGACTACAAAAATGCGTTGGATAATCCAGAACATTGGATAAATGAGTGTTGGATAAGTGAGACTCTACTGTACATCAGGTATGGGCTTTAGCTCCCACCATTCCTAACAGGTTCAGGCCCTTTCCTTTTCCCTCTAAGCCGCTGAAGCGGTGGAAGTCAAAGCCCAAAACACCTGGACGGCCCAAATTTGCCCATGATACCTGATAAACGGCGCTCCATGCAGTCATGCCGGCCACATGACCTTGGAGGTGTCTATGGACAACGCCGGCTCTTCGGCTTAGTAATGGAGATGAGCACCAACTCCCAGAGTCAGACATGATTGGACTTAACGTCAGGGGAAAACCTGTACCTACCTGATATACATACACACACAAGAAAGATATGCCTAGAGTTCTGGTTCAGACCAACCAGGCCAGGCTTTTCTGTCTATTTGAGGCCTATGTCTGACAGGCGACTTTAAAGCACGTAGGAAAATAAAGGCCTATCCCTGGTTACCCTAGATGAGTTTCAACTTATTTACTGTATACTATGAAGATGATTGTGGCCTCACTTACCCGCAGGTGCAAATCTGGCACAAGCACTGGAGCTGCTTCATCTTCCCGTCTCCGCGGCGACTCCTGCTTCTCTCTGAGAACCTCTGTCGTTTTCCTCCTCCGTTGCTAGGTGACCAGTCAAGCGCCCCGTCGCTTAGCAACCTTCTCGGCCTCCACAGTGGGCTCCTCCTCTGCGCCTGCGTACTTCGCGCGCGCGCGCGGTGTGGGCGGGGCTTTGTTACGCCCCGCCCCTTCAGCCGCCGGTCCCGGAAGAGTCAGACTTCCGGTTTCTTCGCGTGAGGAAGGTGAGCTTGTTTCTGAGGGAATTGATTCTTACAGACGGTCAGGGCTAGCTTAGAAACATTTGCGCCTGCGTCTACACTGTGGAATTAATGTAGCTTGGCACCACTTTACCAGCAATAGCTCAGTGCAGTGGAAAGATATGAGTTGTAGTCTTGTAAGGCACCAGCTCTCTTTGGGCCCTTCCACATAGCCACATAACCCACAATATTAAGACAGGAAGTCTCACAATATCTGCTTTGAACCGGGTTATCTGAGCCCACACTGCTATATATTCCAGTTCAAAGCAGATACAGTAGAGTCTCACTTATCCAACATAAACGGGCCAGCAGAATGTTGGATAAGCGAATATCTTGGATAATAAGGAGGGATTAAGGAAAAGCCTATTAAACATCAAATTAGGTTATGATTTTACAAATTAAGCACCAAAACATCATGTTATACAACAAATTTGACAGAAAAAGTAGTTCAATACGCATTAATGCTATGTAGTAATTACTGTATTTACGAATTTAGCACCAAAATATCATGATGTATTGAAAACATTGACTATAAAAATGTGTTGGATAATCCAGAACGTTGGATAAGTGAGACTCTACTGTATTGTGGGATTTCCTGCCTTGATTATATGGCTGTGTGGAAGGGCTCTTTGTCAGGAGAAGATAAAAGACCTTGCAAAACCACAACTCCCACGATTCCAGATCCCAGTATCTGATCCCAGGTTTTCCGCTTTAAACTGGACTATATGGCAGTCTGGACTCAGATAACCCAGTTCAAAACAGATACTGTGGGATTTTCTGCCTTGATATTCAGGATTATATGGGTGTATGGAAGGACCCTGGATTATATGAGTCCCAACTGACTCATATAGAGAATATTCCAAAATCCGGGTGGTATGGCCATGGTCAAAAGCATTCTCTCCTGTTGTTTTGCCCACATCTATGGCAGGCATCCTCAGAGGTTGTGAGGTCTGTTGAAACTAAGCAAGTGGGGTGGAATGTCCAGGGTGGGAGAAATAACTTTTGTCTGTTTGAGGCAAGTGTGAATGTTGCTATTGGTCACCTTGATTATTATTGAATGGCCTTGCAGCTTCAAAGCCTGGCTGCTTCCTGCCTGGGGGATTCTTTGTTAGGAGGTGTTAGCTGCCTCTAATTGTTTCCTATCTGGAATTCCCTTGTTTTCTTAATGTTGTTCTTTATTTACTGTCCTGATTTTAGAGGGTTTTTAAAATATTGGTAGTCAGATTTTGTGCATTTTCATTGTTTCTTCTTTTCCGTTGAAACTGTTCATGTACTTGTGGATTTCAGTGGCTTATATGTGTAGTCTGACATGGTGGTTGTGAGAGTGGTCCAGCATTTCTGTGTTCTCAAATAATATGCTGTATCCAGGTTGGTTGATTAAATGCTCTGCTATGGCTGACTTCTCTGGTTGAATTAGTCTGCAATGCCTTTCATGCTCCTTGATTCGTATTTTGTAGGTGGTGTGTCTTCATCAGCTTCCCTATATGGTCAGTTATTCCCTTGATGTGTGGTAAGAGCAATTTTCCTCTGGGTGGATCTTTGTTTTTACTCTCGTGGCTTGTTCTTGGCTTTCCAGTTCTTCTGATGTCTGTGGTGGAGTATCTATTGGCTTGTAGAGCCCAGGTTAGGTGGTTCAGTTCATCTTGAAGGAGGTGAGGTTCACAGATTCTTTTTGCACAGTCTGCCAGTGCTTTAATTGTGCATCGAGCATAAATTCGATTTTTTATTTATATTTGAATTTTTCTATCTAGTGTTTGTCTTTGTGACCCTGACAAACCCATTCTTATTTGTTTTCATGTTTAAGTCGAGTGTTACAGCTTTGTGGTGTTTTCCTTACAGCATAGTGTCCAGCCATGGTTGTCATCAACACAAAAAAGATAATTGAGCTTCAGAAAAAGACTGCCAATATCAGAAATATTTGTATTTTGGCTCATGTGGACCATGGTAAGGAAGCCTCTATGATGTGAACACCAACTGTTTCATTACAATATATTGTCTTAAATTTATATTCCTTTAATTAATTAATTAATTAATTGTGTAGATGCTAATTTATTTTATGACAACAGTACATACAGGCGATATTGGAAAAAAATAAAACTATTCAAAAGAAGTAAAGCACACACTAAAATACAAGACTTTAGCTAACTTTAGACATTTGTCTTTGTTGACAGTTCATCAAACAAAGTGGAATTTTGCTCTGTATGCATGTTTATGTAAGGATCACATAAATTTTGCAACATGTATCTACTTTGACTGTCCATAAATAATCCAGTGTCAGATAAGGGCAATTGGACATTTTGTGATAATAAAGGAAGTGGATATATAGTCATAGATGTCAGGAAGTAATGTTTACAATCTTAATTGTGACATTTTTGTGTGCTGACTTTTATAACTGTTCATTATTGTGTTCTGACTTTTATAACTGTTCATTGATGTTATGTTTTTATTGATATGACATTGTTTTATTGCTGACCTTGTTTTATTGTTTTATTGCTGTTATTGTATTGTTGTCGGGCATGACCCCATGTAAGCTGCTCCGAGTCCCTTCGGGGAGATGGGGCGGGATATAAAAATAAAGTTATTATTATTATTATTTAATTTGATTCCTTCCTTGTGTGCTGTTTTCTTTCTTCTTCCCCTCCTTCAGGGAAAACCACATTAGCTGACTGTCTTATTTCTAGCAATGGAATTATTTCTAACCGATTGGCAGGAAAGGTAAGATTTAAGCATGTCCATCATTCCATTCAGATTTATTATTTTTGTTCTATCGATTTTTTCTATTTCAAAAGCTTCTGACAATGCAATTCTTTCTAATTTTACAGCTCAGGTATTTGGACAGCCGAGAAGATGAACAGATTAGAGGAATTACAATGAAATCAAGTGCCATTTCATTGTTGTTTGCAAAAGGTGATATAGTACATTCTGTGAATATATTTGTTCTTTTTAAAAACAATTTTCATTAAAATTATATCATACAAAATTATATCATACAAAAAGCCTACATACTACATCAAATGGGAAAAGAGAAAAAAGAATAAAAATGAAATGAAGGGTAAAGAAAAAACTGAGTCTTCCAATCTTTTGTACAGTTGCAATAACTGAATCCTAATTGAGCCTCATTGATCTTCATTTAATACTAAGCAAAAGCATACTTCTTATTATAGTTTTATCAATTTCATTAGCACATATTTAAAAGATAACTTGCTGAACGAAATAGTTATTCTTCCCAAAGTTGATTAAAATGGATCCAATATCTATCCATTAATAACAATCATAATAACTTCTATTTAAACGTGTGTGTGTGTGTGTGTATACACACACAACACACATACATACCATCACATCCATCACTAAAGGGGCTGACAAATAGTAACTGGCCTTACATGTGTTTTTAAACCTTATCCAATTGAATGCTTTCTTTTAACAAAGCAAATGCAGTTTCTCACAAATTCTCTACCTTTTAACCCAAAATGTTTAAATCCAAGTTAATTATATGTAGTTTAAATGCTTCTCAGATATCATTGTTACGATTCCCTTTGTTTATTTTGGGAGGAAGGAAAGGAATGATACTCCCACAAACTAATTAAGAGATAGTACAGTTAAACAATAGCCTTAAACTATACATCTCGGGGGGGGGGGGGCTTCCTAAATATTACTTTTACTAAATATTTAGTGTTTATTAATATTTTTGTTCATTTTCTTCCTGTTCCAGATAATCAGGAGTATCTCATCAACTTGATAGACTCCCCTGGCCATGTGGACTTTTCATCTGAAGTGTCCACAGCTGTTCGACTCTGCGATGGCTGCATCATTGTTGTTGATGCTGTGGAAGGAGTCTGCTCACAGGTATTTAGGAAAAAATAAAACAGAAGAAAATATAATGCTCTTAATTGATGCTCTTACCTACAGTATATTATTTTTGAATATTTAAAATGTAGTGAATCACATGTAAAAGTTATCCAGAAAATTTAAGTCATAGAGTATCCACAGTTGGGTTAATTTTAGTCCTAGTTGAACATTTTATCTTGTGTTATTATTGTACAAAAGCCATGTTTTTGTTTAAATGAACAAGGATTTTATAGGGCCAAATGGAGGGGTAAATATACTCACTCTTCCTAAACAGCTCTTGTTTGTTTATATACTCGTACTAGCCCAGAGTGACAAGCTATATTTTGCTTAACTCTTTTATGACATTGTGTCACTGAGTGTGTATTCTGTTGTATTAGACGCATGCTGTGCTGCGACAGGCTTGGCTAGAAAACATCCGTCCCGTCTTGGTGATTAATAAAATAGATCGTCTCATATTGGAACTCAAGTTTACACCTCAGGAAGCATATTCTCACCTTAAGAATATCTTGGAACAGGTATGAGATATTTTTTGCTTCATTGTTTTTTGTAATCAGTTTTGAGAATAAATGAACATGTTTGCAGGGTATAGCAAGTAAACCATGGTCCTACTTCGATTATGGTCCAGTACAGATGGTTTGGGTTGGTTTCTTCCTTCCTTCCTTCCTTCCTCCCTCCTCCCTACCCCCTCACCCTCCGTCTCCTTTTTCCCCCTCCTTGCTGTTCTTCCTCCTCTACCTCTTCTTCTTCCTTCTCCTCCTTCCACCTCCTCTTTTTCTTCTTCTGAAAGCATTTATGAAAAAAATATGAGGTATTCACAAACACAGTTACTGACTATTAAGTGGTGCCAATGATTAAGCACAGGGCATCAGTTCTGAAGCCGCTTTCAAAATTGTTAGTTTTCAAGTCAAATTAAAAGCACTTTTTTCAACTTTAATAAGTAGCCTGAATGCAGGAACAAAGTTATCATAGTAAGTCATGTTTTAAACTAGTGTTCTTGAAACTGATCTCATCTCTTTCCATGGAAAATGTAGTTGCCGGTGTGCTATTTGCCAATTTGGCAAAGTGTGTTAAAGCACTGAGCTGCTGAACTTGCAGACCGAAAGATCACAGGTTCAAATCCCAGGAGCGGAGTGAGCACCGGCTGTTAGCCCCAGCTTCTGCCAACCTAGCAGTTCGAAAACATGCCAAATGTGAGTAGATCAATAGGTACCGCTCCGGCGGGAAGGTAAGGGCGCTCCATGCAGTAATGCCAGCCACATGACCTTGAAGGTGTCTCCGGACAACGCCGGCTCTTCAGCTTAGAAATGGAGATGAGCACCAACCCCCACAGTCAGACATGACTGGACTTAACGTCAGGGGAAACCTTTACCTATATGGATCATTCATTGGGCAAAATGTATCTTCTAAAATACCACTATTTTAAATTGGATGTGGATTTTAGTTTATGTCAGCCTACCTGTCATAAAAACATAAGCTGCGGTAGAATAGACATTCTAGCAAACCAGAAATGACATGGGAAAATGAAAGCATCTGTTAAAAAGACTGGTACCATCAAATTTAGTATGACTCTTAGGAACTGTTTATTTTCATCTATTCTTTTCTTTGAGCTCTGGATCAAGTTCTATGCTCTTTGTTGTCTGCAGATAAAGCAGCAAGTAATATCACCTTAATAGTTGCTGCCAACATGGAATTTCTAGAGTGCTTTAGGATTAATTGGTACAGCATAAATTTTGACTTGGTTTTTTAGGTGAATGCAATCACAGCAACTCTCTTCACTTCTAAAGTCCTTGAAGAAAGGGCTGAAAAAAAAGAGGAAACTCATCTACCTTCTGATTCTGCTCATGGAGATCAAGTTTATGACTGGAGTGCGGGCTTGGAATGCACTGATGATTCCCACCTTTACTTTTCTCCAGATCAAGGAAATGTGGTATTTGCCAGTGCAATCGATGGCTGGGGTTTTGGGTGAGTTTTTAGATAGTGAAAGCATCTGTTCAATTTATGAATGGCTAAAACTGTTCAGTTATGCATTTTGTACATGTAACATCATGCCTGTGCCATTTGCTGATGTCAGGCCTGTATGCAGATCATAATAGTACTCTTCAGCTATGGATGTTTGAGTCATCCGTAATTTTCTTATCAGGAGTTCATAATATACATTCTGACATTATTTCCTTAGAGTATCTTCTAAGGCTTATAGATAAAATATATCAATTACACAATACTACAGTTGCAACAATATTGCAGGAAGAATTTGCGCAATCTGCAATATAATAACTATTTAAATTGGTACATGCAGTTGTTCCAAATAACTTACTTGTTCTTGTATCCCAGCATTGAACATTTTGCTAAACTATACAGCAAGAAAATGGGAATCAAACAGTCGGTACTCCTGAAGACACTATGGGGAGATTATTATCTAAATACAAAAGCCAAGAAGATCATGAAAGCTGATCAGGTACTATGTCTGGGCTCATAGATGTGAAACTGCTTATTTAGCTCACCTTTCACCAGTCAGGAAGAAGAAAAACAATTGTAGATAATTTTCACACACAATGTTTTCAAAATCGAGAAAATGGCAGTGTTGTGATGCAAACATATGTTTTGAATCTTTCAACTAGACTTGATGAATACATAATTTAGGAGTGCTGTTATTAATATACAGGGCCATTATCAATATGTATAGCACATTACATAGTAACAGAATGATAGGCCCTTTCCCTAGAATCCAAGGCCTCTTCTACACTTATAATGCAGATTGTACTGGATTATATGGCAGTGTAGACCCATATAATCCAGTTCAGTGCTGCTCAGTCTGCCATCTAGATGTGGCCTGAAACTAGATGAAGAAAGGCAAAGCACAACTCCCTTGTTGAGGCTGTAATATTATGCAGAATTGTCCATTTCAGACTAATATGGATTAAAATGCTTTTTCATTTCATTCCTTGTAGCACAAATATGGTACAGTCAAAATGAGAGATGCTGTGCTTTCTGAGGTCTGAATCAGACCAACTTTAATGTTGCATTAGGTGCACTCTGTTCATGTAACTCTCTGTTTTGTTCCAGTCGAAAGGAAAGAAGCCTTTGTTTGTGCAACTGGTGCTGGAAAACATATGGAGCCTCTATGACGCAGTTGTGAAAAGGTAATCAGAAGAGATCCCCTCTTGGTGACAATAAATAAATAGAAGGTCTTTTAAAAATAACTTTTAGCAGAAACTGAAAATGAGTTGCATAACTTCAATGGACATAGAAGTGGACAAAGTGGGTTGTGGGAGCCCAAAGTGCAGCCCTCCAAGTCTTTTGGAGTGACTTTGTCCATAGTTCCACCCCACAACCAGCTCAAAGTGGATTAAATCCTTAGGAGCACCTTTGCCCATCAAACCTTGGGGGGAAAAGTCAGAAAATTGGCTAATTTTGAAACCAGAAATGATACATTGTTAGCTGTGGCTGCCTGGAGAGTACCAGTGTTGATGAGAGGGGAAGAAATAGGTCTGCCTAGTAGCAATAATAAATAGCCCCCATCCTCATTGTTGCCCACTCTTGGGCTACTTCATCAGCACAGGTGGAAAGTGTTGTGCTGGGACCCTATGAAATTTGAACCAAGAACTTAATAATTATGGCTACGGACCACTATGCTTGAAGAACGCTTTAGAATAGGTAGGTTGGGATATGTAGGCATCTTGGAGCATTAAAGTAGGTAACTTGGAATATGCTTATCAACTAGTCAGGTCAGCACTTCCAACTGTGTATTTCTGCTTCCTTTGTAGAGACAAGGAGAAAATTGATAAAATAGTTGCCACCCTGGAGCTGAAAATTGGTGTTCGTGAATTATCTCATACTGATCCGAAGGTTCAGCTCAATGCGATCTGTAGCCAATGGCTGCCAGTATCAGAGGCAGTTCTTTGTATCCTTAGAGAAAAAAATATATTTATCTCGGGGGGGGGGGGGGGTCAAACATGTTTTGCTTCCTTGAGTAGAAAATAGTCTATTGGTTGAAGAAGAGAAAAAAAACAGAATTCATCAGACCAAATATCTTTTTGTTTCATTATCAAATGAAAGCTTGTAGAACTTTAATTCCAGTTGATGGCTTTTGGGGATCCTTGTTGAAAAGATTGCTTGTTCTTACTGGATACTCTCCTCTTCTGTTTCTTTTCTTTTTGACTCATGTTGAAACAGCGAACATCCGTTTGTTTCCATAACACTTTGCTTTAGCCATGGTCTGTAGTAAACTCCCTAGTCCTCTTGATATTTCTGCTGAGAGAGTTGAAAAATTAATGTCTGTGGGAACTAAAGCATTTGATTGCCTGCCTCAAGAAACACAAGAGCTGAAAGATGGTGAGTCAATATTGTAGACAATTCAATTATGGAGGTTATTCTCCATTCAAATGATACTCATTTTTGGAATGGTAGAATAAATTGCAAAATCGGAAGGAGAGAAATTGCATATGATAAGCTGCACTCCCATGTTGCTGAATAATACCCCAAAACAAGAGGGCCCACCGGCTGCATATAGCCGTGTTCCTTTTTACATCACATATCTATACTTAATTGTTATCTTGGTACTGTCTTGGTTCAAACACAGCTATCCTCTCTAAAACCTAAAAATGACAACAAAAACTAAAGTTTGGCTGAAAATTGAAACAGAAATCTAAATTGGCCACTACTGAATTTCTGTCCCTTCCTAAAAGTTCTGAAAACATTTCAGCTTTCTGCAAAGTTCAAAAGGACAGGGAGGCTTAGAAAACATCTAACGTAAATTTCTTTCCTCCATTCACTTTGCATATCTTTTGGCAAATACTTATAGAACCAGAAGTTTTTTCATCAAAAGTGGAAGAAACGGGTAATATTTTGGTTTTATGTTTTCTTAGCTTTTATGAAATGCAGCAGTGAAGAAAGTGCCCCAGTTATTGTCTTTGTTTCCAAGATGTTTGCAGTTGATTCTAAGATGTTGCCACAGAACAAGCCAAGGTGAGAAAACAATGCCATTTGATCTTTTCTGCTCCAGACACATCTCAGTACCGAATCTAGATCTTTTTGTTTAGTTCTCATTAAGGTAATTTGCCTTTATCTAAAACTAGGAGTGCAACTGTACTATAGCATTGATGCAGTTCAACAACACTTTAACTGCTGTGAATAATATGTATGAAATATCTTTAGAATCCTGTTGCCTTCTGAATATTTTTTTTTCATTTTTGTATAATTTAGAGATCTGTTTCTACTCTTTTTCTTTCCTTAATTTATAAATTAATAATTTTCCAGGTTTATTTGCAAAATCAAAATTTTTGTATTTCATTTTGCATCATTTCTCCCAATTTCCCTTACTGTTAAAGTTTGTGTCTATAGTATCCTTATATTTTGAAGTATATTCAAGTTGTTTGGGGTATTCTTCCATTCTTTGTCTTTCTAAAACAATCCTATGTAGAATAGAATAGAATAACTTTATTGCCGTTGTACATTGTTCAACAAAATTAAACGCTTTCCCCAGCACACATCACAAATAATACATGCATCTCTCCACACTCCCACCCCACCACACAGCCCCCAATGCCACATCAATGTGAAGCCATGGAGTTAAATATAGTTACAGCTCTAAGATAGCATATTCATTTATCTATTTGTCACAATTGATTTATTTTCTGTCCAACAACTATAAGCATAAGCGAGAGTCTTCGTATATGACTTGTATTAATGCCACTTGGAAACCTTCTAAAATACTTTCAAAAACTGCAGAGGTGTCATAAAATAGTCCAAATAGTTCCTGTCCCCCTTCAAAAAGTTAATTGTGGTTTTAATGGTGCTATAGGCCACTTTCACAAGAAGAAATAGCCCAGCGGCGTGAGCGTGCAAAGCAAAAGCATGCTGAAAAGTTGGCTAACCAAGGGCTAGAGCCAATGCAACAGACTTCTGGGGGAAATTCAGAAGACCATTCTTTAAAGGCTGGAATGCCTCAAGGTAAGCAAAAGAAAAAGTTTTTGTTGTATGGGTTGGGTTTGTCTTTGCTAGAGAAGCTTTATTGTTTATTCCATTCTAAACCAGCCTTTCATAGCCAGATACGTTAAACTACAACTCACATAATCCCAGTTGGTTGTGGGATTATAGAAGTTGTATTCCAACATATCTGGAAAGTGCTAAGATAGGGAAGGCATTGTAAATGGAGGGCATTTCAAACAATCCCTTCTTCATGTGTATAACTAAAGAGATAAACTCTCACCAATTATGATATATCTAGTTTTGTCCCTCTTTTCAAGAAACAATTTTCAAAATTGATGCCATCTGTCATCAGTCATTTTATTTCCTTTTATGAATAAATCTCAGTTTTTTAATTAAATGGCAATGAGATTGCAATTCTATGGTCCTGTATTGCTTTGTGTGCTGTTGTATTGGCACTACTAGCCTGCGGTATAGAATAAAGTAAGTCAAGATATGTATATAGTTCTTATTTGCTTGACCCTTCATTAGGGGATAATCAGGTACCTACCATGCCCCCAGCAACACTGAGAGAAGAAGTGGAAAACAAGAATGCTTTTATTGCTTTTGCAAGGGTCTTCAGTGGAGTTGTGAAAAGGAAACAGAAGCTCTTTGTTCTTGGGCCAAAATATGACCCTGCTGAATCATTGCAAAAGGTAAGGTGGGGAAAATAGAGTATGCTGGGTTTTTGTTTTGTTTTTGTTTTTTGCAACATGGTTAATATTCTCTTTTCTTAAAATATTTCTCCTTTAGCATTTTGTAATACTTGTCTTATTTATTTATTAATGGATAGATAGATTAGTCCACTGACCATATCAACAATGAAAGACAAAAATCAAAAGATACACAACAATAGATACTAATAGCTATCCTAAATCTTCTCTAACAATTAACTAAAATAAATTAAACACACTAAAACTTGGTTGCTGTGAGTTTTCCGGGCTGTATGGCTATTCTCGCCTGTCTTTTCACCTACATCTATGGCAGGCATCCTCAGAGGTTGTGAGGTCTGTTGGAAACTACCGTGTTTCTCCGAAAATAAGACAGTGTCTTATATTAATTTTTGCTCCCAAAGATGTGCTAGGTCTTATTTTCAGGGGATGTATTATTATTCCATAAAGAAGAATTCACATTTATTGTTGAACAAAAAAATGAACATTTATTATATACTGTACAGTAGTTGTCATCATAAACCAGCATAACCAGACAAACTGTAAATCCTATTAAGAATTTCTTGTTACTACCAATATTTCCATGTACAACACTTTATGGTACGTACATTTACCGATCTTGCATGCTCTTGTGTTCGGTTTGTTGGGCATGCTTCCAAACAAAAACTTTGCTAGGTCTTACTTTTGGGGGAGGCCTTATATTTAGCAATTCAGCAAAACCTCTACTAGGTCTTATTTTCTGGGGATGTCTTATTTTAGGGGAAACAGGGTAGGCAAGTGGGGTTTATATATCTGTGGAATGATGTCCAGCGTGGGAAAAAGAACTCTTGTCTGTTTGAGGCAAGTCTGAATGTTGCCATTGGCCAGCTTGATTGGCATTGAATGGCCTTGCAGCTTCAAAGCCTGGCTGCTTCCTGTAGACTTAGAAGGCGTCTACGGACAATGCCGGCTCAGAAACAGATGAGCTCACAGAGTTAGACTAGACTAGACTTAATGTCAAGGAAAAGCTGTAATTCTGTATTTGGGACTTTTTTCTGCATCTTGGCATGAAGCGGAAGAGAATTTCCCTAATTACATATTATCTTTTTTTTAAAAAAAAAAAGTTTATTAAAAGCTGCTCTGGGAACAATAAACATATGCTGACTTATTTTTTCCCTCCTCCTCTGGCTGTAGCTTCCTCTTGGATGTTCTGCTTCGGATGATCTGCCCTCAGTGCCTCACCTGTCTTGCTGCACTGTGGAGGAACTCTATTTATTGATGGGAAAAGAACTAGAGGATCTGCAGGACGTACCTTCAGGGAATGTTCTAGGTAACAGTCCTACATTTTTTTTAAAAAAGTTTCATTGTTGAATCAGGTGTTGTTCCTCGTCCTTGTTTCTTTTATCCTGCGCAGTGAAGGTTTCTATGACATTTACCAGCTAATCTATATCTACCGTGTTTCCCCGAAAATAAGACAGTGTCTTATATTAATTTTTGCTCCCAAAGATGCACTAGATCTTACCGTGTGTCCCCGAAAATAAGACAGTGTCTTATATTAATTTTTGCTCCCAAAGATGCACTAGGTCTTATTTTCAGGGGATGTCTTATTTTTCCATAAAGAAGAATTCACATTTATTATTGAACAAAAAATGAATATTTATTATATACTGTACAGTAGTTGTCACCATAAACCAGCATAACCAGACAAACTGTGAATCCTATCAAGAATTTCTTGTTACTACCAATATTTCCATGTACAACACTTTATGGTACGTACATTTACCAATCCTGCATGCTCTGGTGTTCTGTTCGTTGGGCATGCTTCCAAACAAAAACTTGGCTAGGTCTTACTTTCGGGGGAGGCCTTATATTTAGAAATTCAGCAAAACCTCTACTAGGTCTTATTTTCTGGGGATTCAGTTTGTCTGGTTATGCTGGTTTATGATGACAACTACTGTACAGTATATAATAAATGTTCATTTTTTTGTTCAACAATAAATGTGAATTCTTCTTCATGGAAAAATAAGATATCCCCTGAAAATAAGACCTAGAGCATCTTTGGGAGCAAAAATTAATATAAGACACTGTCTTATTTTCGGGGAAATACGGTATAAGCATACGTGAGAGTGTTACATTTGCTGCTGTTGAATATCTTTATTCAGTTTACTATTAGCCCTGTCCACCTGCTCTTTGTCTTGTTTGGCTTGGGCCCTCAATCTGTTATTTACAACAGAGCTGTACAGGTTGAGTATCTCTTATCGGAAATGCTCTGGATTTTGGATGTATTTATTGGATTTTGAAATGTTTTTATTTGCATAGACATTGTTTGTGTACATTGAACCATCAGAAAACAAAGGTGTCACTATCTCAGCCAACTATGTGGACAATTTTGGACCTTGAAGTATTTCAGATTTTGAAGTACTGGAAGGGGGATGCTCCCCCTTTAATTTGTTTACATTGCAGAAGATCAAGACATTGGGTTTCGCTTGCAGTTAAATACATTGATCTCCATTTGCAGTTAAACATACTGGCCTTCATTTTCTTACCACAACAGCAGGCAGACTTTTATAGCTGATTACATTGCTTGTTGCTCTTACAACAGTGCATTAAACCACATGCCAGAACAGATGTATCCGTTGAATCTGCAGTTCAGTCTTTGACTACTCTCTCTCCTTTTCCCCCCAAAATACGTTTGTATCTTGCCATTTTCCAATACAAGTCAAGGAGGCATATCTAATTGAAAAAAAATTCTTGGTAGTCTAACAGTTTAAATATCATTATTAGTTTGTTTTTACTGAATTTAAGAAAGAGGTCTGTGGATTTTGGAAAGTGCGTATAACACTCTAAATAAACAGAAGAGCAGCTCTGAGGGGTTTAGACAGGATCCTGAAGTATAAAGATGTGTAATCGATTACCCATGCCATTGTATTTCCAATTTCTGTGCATCGTTGTGAAAACTGGACAGTGAAAAGCTCAAAAACATGGATGTCTAAGCAGGCTTTTAAGGTTGACACTTTGGCACTTGAGTTATGAATTGATGGAAGCTAGTTTCCTTAGATGTTCTGTCTTTTTGAATTGAGCCATTTTCATCTTACGTTATATGTGTTGACTGTGGTTGTTATTACACTTTTTAATTAATAATTTTATATGATATTGTTTTATATTCATGTACCTTGTGGTGCTTTTGTAAGCCACCCCGAGTCCCTTTGGAGAGATAGTGGCGGGGTACAAATAAAGTTTATCATTATTATCATTATTAAAAGGGCTGATAAGAAGAAATCTAATTTGAAATGTGGAGCAGGAAAGTGCAAAACCGTGAATTATTAGAAAGACAGATAAATGGGTCTTAGAGTAAATCAAGCCTGAATTTTCCCTGGAAGTCATTTAAATTTAGGCTATTGTATGTTGGGCATATCATGAGAAGACACTCCTTGGAATTTATGATTTTAGAAAATAAGTTGGATATGAGTTGGATATCTTGTGCGTTGGAGATCTTATGCCTAATTCACCACAGAGCTATTCCCCCTTCTCTTCTCTCCAGAAGAAATTGCATGTTCCCTTGTCACTGGTTTAACATTGTTATAGTATTGGGATGTCTGACAGATGCATGAAGATAGAAGTCTGGCATTTTAAACTACATAGTGACTAACTTTGCCAGAGGAAGTTTTCTGTTAAATTGTGTCAATGTGATGACAGTCGCTCTATTTTAGTGTGTGTTGCGCTGATGTATTATTGGCAGAGAGAGTGGGGAGATGTTCTGTTGAGAAGGCAAAAGTAATGATAAGCAAAAATCCTCAGCTTACCTACCTTATTAATTTTGGGAGGCTAGTTTTGGATGAGTGAGATAGACCTGGACATTTTATTTTAAATTTGGGGCTGTTTTAATGTTTTTGTCTTTATGCAAAAGTCCTAATAAAAGCTATGTAAGCAGCTTGCATATGCTTTTAAGAGTTTTTTTCCCAAAATGACATGGTTGCCAGTGACACATTTGGTGCCATGCCTAATTTGGCTTCTCAGCCTGAAGTGACAGGTTTTTTGGCCTATACCATTTCATATGCTGCAGAAGGTACATTGCATTTTTAATGCTCCCAGATGTTAAAATGCTTCATTGAGCCCTTTCCTCAATTGTTAGTTTGCAACTTATAGCGGGTGTGCATCTCTCTCTCAATTTTTAAGAAAGATTTATAGAAAACAGCCCTCTCAGTCATAGTAATTTATTGAGGATATTTGTACCCCACCTTTCTCCACAAGTGGGCCCAAGATGGTTTACACCATGTAAACGCACAACCCAAATGTTAAAATATAGATACAGAGGTAACAATATGGTAATATACTCCAGGATTCATCAGCATGTTTATACAAAGAAGGGAATAGAGCTCTCACAGGGATATCATCACTATTCAAGGAATAAACACTTGTTATATGATGGGGGTTAATATTAATCTCACTTTGGGCAAGGAGCCACGGTGGTGCAATGAGTTAAACCCTTGTGCCGGCTGAACTTCTGACCTGAAGGTTGGGTTACTGACCTGAAGGTTGCCGGTTCTAATCCTTGAGAGGGGGTGAGCCCCCTTCTGTCAGCTCTAGCTTGCGGGGATATGAGAGAAGTCTCCAGGCGTCCCCTGAGCAACGTTTCTGTAGACAGGCAATTCTCTCACACCAGAAATAACTTGCAATATGTTCTCAAGTCGCTTATGACACAATTAAAAAAAACTTTGGGAAAAATCTGGAAGCAAATACAGGAATCAAGGGTCACTTCTGGCCATTTTGGCTAAACATCTGAATATCGCAACTGCACTTACATTGGTGTCAACCTCCTCTTCTAGCTGATATTAGAAATCATCTGGAAGAGGAATCTGTTTATGATTATCACATGGCTAAAAATTCCCAAAAGAAATGGAGAAAAGCAGAGAGAAATGCTGAATTTTGCCAGATCTAAGCCTCCTCCAAACCACTGCACGAGAACAAGTTAAACCAGAACAGTGTAAAGTGATGGCCCTAGAGTCAAATCCTTGCCTTCAGGGTTCTTTGTGGATTAGGATTGCTGTTTAAAACAGCTGGTTAACTGATACTAATTAAGGTATAAATATTATAAGTAGAATAGATTCTGTAGAAGAAACATGCATAAAATCATTGGGTTCAGAATGTGGACCATATGGACTTTTGGGTTTTTTGGAAAACGAACTCTGTATGAGCCATGGATATGGATAAATTTATTGCAGGGCTGGTGCAAATTATAACTTTTTCTCAGTAATTTCATTGTGATTGGGAGATGGGAGACATACTTCAGCTTTGGACTCTCATTTGCTTCTGTTTTGCTAGTCTTTAGTATTACTTTTATATTGAGATTGATAACAACTAGTGTTTGCAACAGTTTCAAACTTTTTAAAACCAACCAAGTGATATTAATCCTGGTGCAAGTGAAACATTTTAACTGTATTTTACAGTGAAGCAGGAAGGAAAGAGGTAACTTTTGCAGCAGGGAGCAAACAAGCCCATAGGAGCATTCCCAATGTCTTCATGTTGAATAAATAATCTGGAAGTGCAGTGTGGTCCTACCTATGGGCCTCTGTTTGGAAATTTGCACACACATGTTTCCTTCTAGCCTTGTCAGCATTAAAAGAAGCAAGTAGGAATCTGATCTCAAAATCCGCAGACTGTATGGCACTTGGTTTTCCTTGTTAACCTAAGTCACAAAGGCTGACTTGCCCTTGGAGATGCTGTGGTTTTGGCCACATCGCACCATTTAAAGGAAGCCTTTGGCAGCAAGCGATGTTTTGAAAAGTTGTCATCCTCCTTTGGCTTGTGGACCTTGCCACAGGCATTTCAGTGGCATGATGTGGCTGGATATTGCATCCTCTGACTTTGATCAGAGGGTAGGAGAGCAATTCAAACAGACATATCAAAAGTAACAAACAACGGCATTACATAAAATAGTAAACATGCAGGAAAATGTACTTAGATGCATTATCTTCACTGGTGCACTCTGCCACATACTGTTCTTTGTTGTTTAGTTCCAAAAGTTTTTGTGACATCTGCATTTTTTAAAAATCCCTGCGTAAGATTATATGTACAAATTGCTCTTTAATAATTTTAGGAAAATTGAAAGGATAGAAGAATCGGGCTTTGCAAACCTTTTGAAAATGGAGGCGCATATGCCAGACTTTCTGCAAAAAGAAGCTGCCATTTGGCTCTCAGTGTTTTCTGCATTGTCTTGGAGGAGATGCTGCTCTCCTGCTGTTTGCTTGTGGCTGATACATGACACCGCTCTCGCAGAGCTCTTTGTTTAGTCAGCAGAAATATAAACCAGACATGTCTCGCTTCTGAGGAGCCTTTGATGGCAGCAAGGCACTGAAACAAATTAGTTTGTGTGGATGCTGTGTGTTTGCTGCAAATGATAAGCAGGGGGGCTGCTTACACTGCCAGTTTATAGGTTGGCAATGCAGGAATTCCTCCACTGGAGAGTTTGATCACATTCCTCCAAAGAGTATACTGTTGTGATTTGAGTGGTGGATGAGGATTGAGAAGATTTGCGTTTGATTCCCATCTCAGCCACAGAAACCAACTGGTTGACCCTAGACAAATCACTTTCTTGACTTTAGAGTGTTCCCTTCCCATTTACTCTCCTGAGTCCTGGGAGGAGTGAACAAATGTCTAAGATACAGTCATTTGTTGTTCTGCTCGCCTGTCTCTTGATTTCATTCTTCATATCTATCCCTCCAAGGGGATATAGAAAGATGAGGATTTACAGCCTCGTTCTTCTGTCACATGGTGAGAAATCAAAGGTGACAATGCTTGTTCTCCAGGTATTGTTGCACTATAACTCCCTTCAGTGGCTGCATCAAGTGAAGCTAATGCAAGTACACCATGAAAATGAACAAAATCTGGTGACCATTATTTTAAAAACTCTAAAATCAGGACAGTAAATAAAGAACAACATTGAAAACAGGGGAATTCCAGACAGGAAACAATCAGGGCCAGCTAACACCTCCCAACAAAGGATTCCTTCAGGCAGGAAGCAGCCAGGCTTTGAATCTGCAAGGCCATTAAATGCTAATCAGGGTGATCAATTGCAACATTCATACTTGCCTCAAACAGACAAGAGTTCTTTCTCCCAACCTGGACTTTCCACAGAGATAGATAGATAGATATAGATAGATAGATTCCGTATCAGGAGCAACCGGAGTTGCTTCTGGAGTGAGAGAATGGGTCGTCTGCAAGGACGTTGCCCAGGGGACGCCCGGATGTTTTGATGTTTTACTATCCTTGTGGGAGGCTGCTCTCATGTCCCTGCATGGAGCTGGAGCTGATAGAGGGAGCTCATCCGTGCTCTCCCCGGGTGGGATTCGAATCTGGCAGCCTTCAGGTCAGCAACCCAACCTTCAAGTCACAAGGCTTTTATCTCCTAGGCCACCGGAGGCTCCTATAAACCCCACTTGCCTAGTTTCCAACAGACCTCACACCTCTGAGGATGCCTGCCATAGATGTGGGTGAAGTGTCAGGAGAGAATGCTTCTGGAACATGGCCATACAGCCTGGAAAACTCACAGCAACCCAAGTTATACCGTTACCGTCCATTGATCTAACTTAATGCTTCTTAAACTGTGGATCCTGATCCCAAATGGGGTCCCCTCAGCTCAATGTTGTTGTCATAAAAAGTTTGGCATTGGTAAAATATTTCAGAATGCTGTACTCCACAAAAAGGAAAGGCAACCTGTTCCACAAGCCTTGCAAATGCTTATTTATTACCAGCAAATGTTTGATTTTTATACCTATTTTATATAGCTACTGGTATTTACCTGGGGTCACATAAAAATCAATCAGGCAGAAAGGGGTCACAAGTGCAAAAAGTGTAAGAAGCCCGGATCTAACTGAAAAGCAGATAGGCTTGAGCCATTCTTGTTGGGAAAATGCATGTCAATAAACTTTGTTTTGTAAATTAATCTTGCTGTTAAAATTAGAAAGCGCAACACATGCGCCTTTATTAATAAAATCTTGGGAGGATAATGACAAGCACATTTCAGCCATTCCTCATTGTTCTGTTTCTTGCCATCTGTTCACACATTTTCAGTATCTGTTCAGGCTGTTGCTTAATGGCCTGAAAATGTTTGTTCTTTTCTAATTTTGACTTTAGCTAATTCTTACATTATTTTAAAATAGCTTAGTTTTGGTGGGAAGTACTCAATGCCATTTGGTTATGAGTATGACTGGTATTATTTAAGACTTGATAGAGGTATCAGTGCAAGACAATCACTATTAAAAGATAAGGTGGCAGAAGAAATTATATCAGTGGAAAGTCCAGGGTGGGAGAAAGAATTCTTGTCTGTTGGAGATAAATGTGAATGTTGCAATTGGACATCTTGATTAGCATTTAATGGCCTTGCAGATACAAATCCTGGCTGCTTCTTACCTGAGGGAATCCTTTGTTAGGAAGTGTTAGCTAGTCCTGATTGTTTCTTGTCTGAAATTCCCTTGTTTTCTGAAGGTTGTTCTTTATTCACTGCCCTGATTTTAGAATTTTTTAATACTGGTAGCCAGATTTTGCTCATTTTTATGGTTCCCTCCTTTTTGTTGAAATGTCCACATGCTTGTGGATTTCAATGGCTTCTCTGTGTAGTCTGACATGGTGGTTGTTAGAGTGGTCCAGCATTTCTATGTTCTCAAATAATATGCTGTGTCCAGGTTGGTTCACCAAGTGCTCTTCTATGGACATACAGCTGGAAGGGAAAGAACTTTGAAGAAAAAACAAGAGGGAGAGAAAGGCAAAGGAGGAGATGTTTTCCAGGTAGAATTGAAGACTACTATGGTATACTGCACTTTCAAAAACCTATATGTTCGTTGGTTTGCTTTATTTGAAAAAAAGGTTCTATGAAGTCAGGAATTTTGAGCAAGCTCAAACTCCTAGTACCTTCTTAATAATGCAGTAAAGCACTTTGGACTTTTTATTTTGGCCTTAAAGCACTGGTGGCAACCACAAATAAAAACGAATGTGATGCAAGCTCAGAGACATTTCCTCAAAACCACGATTTAAAGCTGGCCTCTGCATAATTTTATCCTTTTCTTTCTCCCTCCTCTGAAGATAGTGGGAGAAGCAGGAGGGGGAATGTTTTTTCCTATGGAGATTTGGCAGCAACTCACCCCTTTCAGCTGCAAATCAGAACTGAAGAAAAGTCTGGAAGCTGGTGGATTAAAACATGTGCTTATTTGAGAATAACAGGTTTTATTTTTTTGAAAAAAATGCATTCTAGTTTGATTATTTCCTAATATATATATATGGATTCAAATCTTTATTTATTGTCAGTGACCAGTAGAGAATCTCACCTTACAATCATTCATCCAGACTTGTGCAGTGTTTACATTAGATTAGGATATAAATTAAAATGTAACGGCATTATAAAAGATACTTATAAAACCCTACTCTGACTGTAGGTTTCGAAAAGATAACTTAGATCCTAAAACTATGTCATGTTATTAAATCAAGACTGTATGATTGAATAAGGATGGATCTGTACAGAAGTATTGAGCCAATGAAGTAACAAAATCAGCATCTGATTAAAATGGTTGGGTTGTCTTTCTTGTCTGTGATGTATAAGAATTTCTTTTGGATGAAGAGGCAGAGGAGTTTCACATACGTTTTGTTTTATTTGCCATAAATGGCTCTAACTTGGACTGATGGGCCACTAAAGGCTTAATTGTGAGGTTTTTAACTTCGGAAGATGTGTTGGGTGTCAGTCTAGCAGCATCTTCGTTCTCAGGGTTCTATGTAACAATAACATCAAGCTAGAACTTGATAATGCCTTAGTTCATTGTATACATTCTGGGCTATTAATAAACTGAATAAAATTGAATATTATAAAAATGATTGTTTTGAAGAAGAAATGTTCTCTAACTCTATATAAATATTGGTGATTGTTCTTCTTTCTGGTGCAAACTGTGTCATCATTACAGTGCGATAACTGCTTACCTCTCTGTGTAGCTGCCAACTGGACAAACCGGTGTCACTTACAATAATGCTATTCAAATCAGTGCGTATTTAAACCCCCACAGTAATGGGGATATTGTAGTTTTCATTTAAAAGCATAATTCAGACCTAATTTAAATAGTGACTGTCTTTGAGATGTATGTTTTGAATAAATGCCTTGAATCCCTTTTAGGAATAGGAGGATTGCAGGAGTTTGTGTTGAAGTCAGCAACACTGTCTTCCTCTCCTGCTTGCTCGCCATTCAATCCACTCACCTTTGAAGCCACACCAATTGTCCGAGTTGCCATCGAGCCAAAACATCCAAGTAAGAGTTTTACCTATGATTTTTAAACATACTATTGGAATATTTTCTACTTCTTCTAGAAAAATCATAAAGGCGGTAGGGCTGCTAGTAGATCATAATACAGGTGTATTGTACCACAATTTAAGCAGGAGATTGATAAACCAAAGAAGGGCAGCCAAAAACTTCTCTGGAGGTTCTTAAGCAGAGGCTGGGCCATCTGTCAGGGGTGTTTTGATTGTCTCTTCCTGCCTGGCGGAATGGAGTTGGACTGGATGGCCCTATGCGGTCTCTTCCAACTTTAGGATTCTATAACCAGTGAGCCATGGGGACTGTCACTAAGACTATCCAGACTCCTTTGTGGAGAGAAAAAGTGGGGTATTGATGATGATGATGATGATGATGATGAAATAGCTTGGGAGCAACAAGCACACTGCTTCATTCCCCTTTTGCATGATATTATAATTGTCTACTCCTTTTGTATCTCCTTCTGCCTCATACAACTGTAATGGCTGCTCCTGAATCTGTGGCACCCCTTTTCTGGAAAATTAGCTCTGTTCATCTTTCCCTTTGGCGCACAGAATGTCACATGAAAGCCTTTTTTCTCTATCTAGGTGAGATGCCTCAGTTGGTCAAAGGAATGAAGCTTTTAAATCAAGCCGATCCCTGTGTCCAGGTCTTAATCCAGGAGACAGGAGAGCATGTGATCATCACGGCAGGAGAAGTCCACCTTCAGCGCTGTTTGGACGACTTGAAAGAGAGGTTGGTTGGAGAGCCTGCGAGAGAGTGAACACTGACTGTTTAAGTGTTTTTGCCAACATTTACAAGTCAGTTAGGTGTAATTTTACTTTGTAACATTTGCAATAGTCTTTCAATATTTTCAGGCAAATTTATCAGTTTTTCAGCCCAAACATTCTGAGCTATCAATTGGACAATCTTCCTCTGCTTTTGTTTCTCTTGTTACTGCAAGCAATCTCCCAAGTTACAGACGAGAGTTTCTGTAGGTTTGTTCTTAAGTTGAATTTGTGTGTAAGCCGGAACAGGGACATTTTTAATATAACTCCAGCCACACATACACATACTACAGTTTTGGATAGGGAAGGGTTAACACCCCTGCAATGTGTTTTATAATAACATATATAACACTTTATTTATATTCCGTCCTTCTCCCTGAGGGGACTCAGAGCAGATTACAGCATATAATCAGACACAGGCAAACTTAAGAACAAACCTACAGAAACTCGTCTGTAACTTGGGAGATTGCTTGCATATAGATTATGTAAATGTATAATGTACAACATTTATTATAGTTATTATATAAAATAATTTATAATTATTTGTTTCCTGACTTTCTTATAGTATGGATCCAACGTGGCTTATGAAGAATAAAAACAAAACAAAGCTCAAACAGAAACCTTGTTACAATGAAATACCCCAACACACAGACAAAGGCAGAGGCTTCTCCTTTCATTTCCGGCTTCTGTAGGCAGTGCTCATCTCCGGCTCTGGGGGAGGTACTCTTCTCCATTTCCAAGCTGAGGAGCCTGCATTGTCCGTAGACACCTCCTGGTCGTGTGGCCGGCATGACTGCTTGGAGTTTTTTTTGCCTTTTCCCACTTAAGCGGTACCTATTGATCTACTCACATTTGCACGTTTTCAAACTGCTCAGTTGGCAGGAGCTAGGGCTAATAGTGGCAGCTCACCCCATTTCATGGATTCGAACTGCCAACCTTCAGGTCAGCAGTTCAGCAGCACAAGGGTTTAACCCATTATGCTATCGCAGCCCTTGTTTTGCTATCTGTGCCCCTGTTCAGAAGATTTAACCTCACTTTCTGTCCCTATGACAATTGGATTTTTGAACATTTTGGCTTATTGTGGAAAGGATTGGTGATTAAGCTTCAATTGAAACACTTTTTTCCCCATGATAAATTATCTAGGAGTGAATTTCCCTTCTTATGGATAGATTTCTTCTCACTTCTTGTTATCTCGCCTCCGTTCTTAAGTATGAGTCAAATGTAAGGCATATGTTTGTAACTTGGGGACTGTCTGTAATTCATAAAGTAATTTCAAAAATTATAATCATGCAACAACTCACAATTAAAGCCTTTGAAGCTTTCTTTTTATCACGCATGAGGTCTAAGCTTTGCCTTTTGACTTTTTGTAGGTTTGCCAAGATAGAAATTAGTGCATCGAAACCCATTATCCCTTTTCGAGAAACTATAACAAGGCCCCCCAAAGTCGACATGGTGAATGAAGACATAGGGAAGCAGCAGAAATTTGCCGTCATACACTCTGGGAAAGAGGAGCTGAATAAAATCCCTGAAGGCTTGCAGGTGGATTCCGATGGGCTCATAACAATATCAACTCCGAACAAATACACAACTCTCGGGGTCCGAGCAACACCCCTCCCTGAGGAGGTCACTAAGCTCCTTGAGCAAAACAGTGACTTAATTCGAACCATAGAGCACTTTGCTTCTAATTTTCATGAAGGCAAGAAGACTGAGATGAGTCTTAAGACCCTTGACCAGATGCAGGAGTTCAAACAAAAACTAGAACAACATCTACAGGGCTGGAGATGGAGAAATGCCATCGATGACATCTGGTCCTTTGGTCCCCGAAAATGCGGGCCTAATATTTTACTGAACAGATGTAAAGGCTACAAGAGATCTGTTTGGCAGTGTCTAGAAGGAGGCAAGCCATCAAAGGAATCAAGTCTGTATCGGGATTTTGACAACAGCATCGTAAGTGGATTTCAGTTGGCTACGCTTTCGGGGCCAATGTGTGAAGAACCGCTTATGGGTGTTTGCTTTTCGGTGGAGAAATGGGACCTGAGCAGATTCGAAGAGCAAGTGTCAATAAACAGACAAGATTCAGAAGAAGGGAAGGCTGCGGAAGAGACACTGTTGGAAGCACCCACATCCAAAGATCCTGAATCGGGATCAGAGAGCGAGTTCCAAGATAGCAAGCAGCATTGTCTCAGTGCTTCTAATAAACGTAAAGAAGATACTGTGGTTGCCGATTGCTATGGACCTTTATCTGGGCAGCTGATTGCAACGATGAAGTATGCATGTCGTTATTCTATGCAAGCAAAACCACAGAGACTAGTAGCTGCCATGTATACCTGCGAAATTATGGCAACTGCAGAAGTGCTAGGTAAGAGGAGGAAAAGATAGCAATGCACATTAAATTTATTTATTTATTTACAGTATTTATATTCCGCCCTTCTCACCCCGAAGGGGACTCAGGGCGGATCACATTATGTACATATAGGGCAAACATTCAATGCCCATAAACACATCGAACAGAGACAGACAGAGACAACAGACAGATAGATGCAGAGGCAATTTAACCTTCTCCTGAGGGGATGTTCAATTCTGGCCACAGGGGGGAGCAGCTGCTTCATCATCCATTCTGATGGCACTTCCTCACTTCCTCATTCCAACGTTGTAAATTAGTTAAACTTGCCTCCCCACTTTTATAAGTGGTATCTTATTTCCTACTTGATAGATGCAACTATCTTTCGTGTTGCTAGATCAGCAACGGGCAGGGGCTATATTTTATTTTTAATTGATGGGTGCTCACTCCGCCACGGGCTGGCCTCAAACTCATGACCTCATGGTAAGAGTGATTTATTGCAGCAGCTGTTTACCAGCCTGCGCCACAGCCCGGCCCCTGGGCTACCTGTTAAATCTGTAGAAAACTTAGCCGTAATGCTCATTGTGTAGTTGTAGTTGTTAGCAGTAATAGTACTATCCAGCTGGTAATTGTATTGTCCAGTGTGTTTATTTGGTTGAATCAACAGTGTTACTGTTCTTCCGGGCTTAGCATATTGGTTCATAACACTACCACGTGCAACGTGGGGTTGCCTTTGAAAACTGTTCAGAAGTTACAACTGGTTCAACGGGCAGCAGCCAGATTGCTTACCGGAGCTGCATACAGGGAGCATGCAACCCCCCTGTTGTGCCAGCTCCACTGGCTGCCAATTTGCTACCGAGCACAATTCAAAGTGCTGGCTTTAGTCTATAAAGCCCTAAACGGTTCTGGCCCAACTTACCTGTCCAAACGTATCTCCCCATATGAACCATCTCGGAGTCTAAGATCGTCTGGGGAGGCCCTGCTCTCGGTCCCGCCCTCTTTGCAGGTGTGATTGGCAGGGACGAGAGACAGGGCCTTCTCAGTGGTGGCCCCTCGGCTATGGAACTCCCTTTCTAGGGGGATTAGATCAGCTCCCTTCCTCCTGATCTTCTGCAAAAAAAGTGAAGACATGGCTCTTTGACCAAGCCTTCAGAAACCTGGTGCAGAAATAGATATGAAGATGTGTAACTGACTAATGGAACGGCCCAGACTACGATTATGGATTACATGATTTACTCTGTGGTTCGGAGTTATATGTTGAAATTTTTAAAATTGTATTTAATATTTTATTTAAACTGTTGCTTTTTGTACTCTGCTTTTAAAGGCATTGAATTATTGCCATGTTGTGAAGCCGCCTTGAGTCCCCTCCGGGGTTGAGAAAGGCGGGGTAAAAGTACCATAAATAAAATAAATAATTAATAAATAACACTGACCAACACACATTTTGGTACCTCAGATGTTAGCCCTGTCTCTGGGTCTATTTGACCTTCTGGTTCCAAAAATGGCCCTTATCAGTTCTAGTTTTAACTTCTGACAATGGATGTAATAACAACAACAACTTTATTTATACCCCACCACCACCTCCCAGAAGGGCCCGGATGGCTTACAGAAGCACATACAGTGCCATAACACATAAAAATAGAGGTAAAATTGCCTGTTGGATCTCTTCACCATCTCCTTTTGCTTCTTCGAAATCTGATATATCTGAGGTTTTTGGGGGTTTTGCCTTATTTTATGGTTGTTGGCCCACTATAATGTTTCATGAGACCTCTTTTGCTTTCCTCGTTGTGTTTGTTTGTCTCGTTCCTTAATTTAGTAAATTAAATTTCGGAATGTATCAAAAGAATGGGAATTAATGAGCCTCTGTGCTTTTGCAGGCCGCGTCTATGCAGTCCTGTCCAAGAGAGAAGGCCGGGTGTTGCAAGAGGAGATGAAAGAAGGGACGGACGTGTTTATTATTAAAGCGGTGCTGCCAGTAGCAGAGAGCTTTGGCTTTGCCGATGAAATCAGGAAGCGGACAAGTGGCCTGGCTAGTCCGCAGCTGGTGTTCAGTCACTGGGAGGTAAACATCCAGTTCATTTACTTCTATCTTGATATTCAATTTATTGTAGATGAGGGATAAAATCGTGCAGGGAAGAGGAGAGGTTAGATTGTGGTCAGGGCTGATTTGTTTATTCAGTCCTATAGTTTAAGCTTTGAAAGACATATTTCTGCATTCAAAACACAGTGGAAGAAAATAAGATAGACATCCTCCAATGTAGCAACAGAATTGTCATCAGAATTATTATATCTGATGATACAAGATCGCAGCCATTGTTTGCTGAAGTTATATGCTTAGAATCATATTTGACTTGTACCATATGCATTTCGGAAACATCTGTGCTTAGCAGGTAGGCAAAAGGCAGCTGAAAGTGAATTACACCATGAGCGCCATCAAAAGAGGGAAGACATATGAGGCAAAATAAATAGCCTATTCTCTCCCCCTTCTCTGTATCTTGCTCTTTTTCTTGCTCTTTTTTAATTGTTTGGTCTAATCAAATTAGAGCTGCTCAACAAGAATGTTCAGACAGGAAAGTTCTGCTTTGCATCTCCCCTTTGGTCTTATTGACGACTGTATAATTATATAATAATATATAATATTCATATTATAAGTAAAGATAAAGGTTTCTCCTGACGTTAAGTCTAGTTGTGATTGACTCTGGGGGTTGGTGCTCATCTCCATTTCTAAGCCGAAGAGCCGACGTTGTCCATAGACACCTCTAAGGTCATGTGGCCATTGGCATGACTGCATGGAGCGCTGGTACCACCGGAGCAGTACCTATTGATCTACTCACATTTGCATGTTTTCGAACTGCTAGGTTGGCAGGAGCTGGAGCTAACAGCGGGCGCTCAAGCCACTCCCGGGATTTGAACCTGGGGCCTTTCGGTCTGCAAGTTCAGCAGTTCAGCGCTTTAACGCACTTCGCCACCGGGGTTCATATTATACTATACTAATATATAATATTATACTATACTAATATTATAAAATATTGCATATACATATAATATTGATAATAATATTATGATGTAATACAATGCAATAACAATAATACACTATTATAATTGTATATTTATATTACATGCAATATTACTAATAATATTGCAATATAGTCGTATAGTACAATATAATAATATATAATGCTTATAGTGCTTATATTGTGCTATACTAATAATATAATATACTGTGTGTGTATATAACTTGTAAGCTGCCCTGAGTCCCCTTTGGGGTGAAAAGGGTGGGATATAAATGTCGCTAATAAATAAATAAATATTGCTAGTAATCCTTGCTCAATATTGTTGTGGTAAAAAAAATGAACAATGGGGCATTTTCATGGTAAATGATTATCATATATGTTCTTAGGACAGGTTCAGCTTTGAATACTAACTTTGTCTAAATGTATGCTTGTTTGGCACATAGGCATTTTCAGTGGTGGAAGCCATCCTTGGGAATTCCCTTCCAAGGAAAGCTAGCTAAGCTCCCTCTCTTATTTTAATCTTTTAGCATTAGGTGGCTTGCAATAAGGAATGTTTGAAATGTAGTTTAGAAGATCCATGGAGACTTTCCTACTGTAACAGCAGCTGGCTTTATTTCATACTAGCTTAGGTACCCGGCGATGCCCAGAATAGATCTTTTGTAATGCAATTTATAAGTAATAGTCATTGTTTGCTTTTGTTTTTTAATCACTGCTCTGATTAGAAAGCACATAAGAATGTGAGTGAACTACAACTCCCAACATTGTGGTTTAATTCCCCCCATCTTCTTATATAGCTATATAGATAGAGTAATTGGAATTTTGCTTTTATTCTTCTGTTCTTCAGGAGTTTCTTTTCCTGGGTGTGAGCCCCTTTTCTTTGTTATTATTGTAACTTTGCCTGTCAGTTTGAATTAGCTTTTTGGAAAGATTATTCCAATCCTTCCCAACTTGCAGCCTTTTGGATATGTTCAACTCCATTTCCCATTATTCCCAGCTGCCATGGTTGGCCATCATCCAACACATCTGGTGGATACAAGTTTGGGGAAGGTTGGATTAAGCAAACAAATGAAATAACTCTTCTGTGTTCCTTGGAGCAAAGAGGACACAGATGTGATTAGTTGGTTCTGATTTAAAAGCGAATTGCCATCTCATCCTTTGCTCACTTTTTGACAACAAACATCTTTTGAATCTGTTCCAATTTCCCAAACAGTAGAATTAAAAACAGATATTCCTTTAAAAAAAACAAACTTTTAATCTTGTTTGCTTTGAATAAGCAGCACTCGACGTAACAAGATTCATTGCAGTTAATACTGGAAACTCGTAAAAGGAATTTTAAGTGGAAGATGACACCCAGCACAAGGCTGGAAGTTGAATCTATATCCAAAATCAACATAAAAGCTTCTCTCTTTCAGTATTCCTTTTAAACAAGCAAGATTTTAAAACATGGTTAAGTTGCAATCAGTGATTTATAATTTTTTCTGCCATTGAATGCTTCAGAACATATTTATTTTCTGTGGAATCCCAACGCTACCCCTGATGTATTTAATCAAAACATTATAGGATTATAGAGTTGGAAGGAACCCCCAAAGGTCATCCAGTCCAACCCCATTTGGCCATGCACAAAAAAACGATCCAAGTCCTCTTTAACAGATGGCCATCCAGTCTCTATTTCAAAACCTCCAAGGAACGTGACTCCATCACACTCCAATATATTCTGGATCAATGTGTTGTTGAAGGCTTTCATGGCCAGAATCACAGAGTTGTTGTGTGTTTTCTGTGCTGTATGGCAATGTTGCAGAAGGTTTTTCTTCTGACGTTTCGTATATACCTCACAACCTCTGAGGATGCCTGCCATAGATGTGGGTGAGATGTCAGGAGAGAATGCTTCTGGAACATGGCCATACAGCCCAGAAAACACACAACAACTCTATTCTGGATTATTTTATGCTATTTCAAACACATCTGCCAATTTCTAGTTTTTGGGTCAATTTTAGTGATATTTGATTAATAATAACCCCAATATCCCAAATGTCTTTCCTCTTAAGAAGTGTACAAGAAAGAAAAAAGGCCAAAAAGAAATGAGAAAGGGGTGTGAAAAATCGACCAAGTATGAATCACTCCTGTTGTAAAATGTTGAAACATGTTGCCAGTGAACTACAAACCTGTTGTAGCTGCAGCACAAATAGCTATTTTGAAGATTGTAAATCAAATAATTGACCTCATATGGTTTTATTTATTTCAAAACCCATTTAAACTTGATTTTAACCCTTAATTTGCAGAACCCCTATGATGCTTTTGACACAGATAGACATTCCTGTTTGTTTTAAGTTTACTAGCAGATCTTCCAAATTGTGCTTTTTGGGTTTGACGTCTTCTGACCTATTTTCAAACATGTCTGATTTCTATGAGAGTTTGAAAATTGCAGTTCTCTGGTCTGTATTTCCCCTCCTTATTCCACCAAGGCAGCTCTTTTATCCATTCTTCTCCTTTCGCAGGTAATTTCCGACGACCCATTTTGGGTCCCAACCACAGAGGAGGAATATCTGCACTTTGGGGAGAAGGCGGACTCTGAGAATCAGGCGCGCAAGTACATGAACGCGGTGAGGAAGCGGAAAGGACTTTACGTGGAAGAGAAAATTGTGGAGCATGCTGAGAAGCAAAGGACGCTCGGCAGAAACAAATAACAGGCTCCATCCACTTTGGCATCTCAGTTAAGTGGATTATTTTCTAAAACGGAGTCACCTTGGATACACTCTTCTTTACCCGTTTTCCTACTGCTAGAAGTGTGTGGTTTGAGTTTTAATAAACCTAGGCCTTTTCAACCTTATTATTTCCCAAGTTCTACTCTTCTGATTTCTTGATTACAGTCTCAATACGATTTAGGAACAGAAAGCCATGGGCTATTTTTATATCACCATCATCCATTTTCAGATTGTCTAAATCAGGGGTCCCCAAACTAAGGCCCGGGGGCCGGATGCGGCCCTCCAAGGTCATTGACCTGGCCCCCGCCCTCAGTTTTAGACGTAGGCCCGCCCAAAGTCCAAAATGACTTGAAGACACAACAACAACAATCCTACTTAGCTTGACTATCTCATTGGCCAGAAGCAGGCCCACACTTCCCATTGAAATCCTGATTTTACACAGTATGTTGGTTAAAATTGTTTTTATTTTTAAATATTGTATTGTTCATTAATTTACTAATACTGTGCAATCCTAATAATATAATATATTGTGTATACATATAATATTGATAATAATCTTATAATATAATACAATATAATATTTATGTATTTATTACAGTATTTCTACCCCTCCCTTCTCACCCAATAGGGGACTCAGGGTGGCTAATAATAATAATACAATATAATAATATTGTGTAATATAATAATATTAATTGCATATTATATATTAAATGTAATATTACTAATAATATTACAGTACAGTGGTATAGTACAATATCTATGTATATAAAAGAGTGATGGCATCACGGCGACCCACAAAACAACAAAACTACAGGCCCCCCCCCCAACCTCGAAATTTGACAACACAACCCATCATCCACGGCTCTAGGTTGATACAACAAAAAGAAAAGAAAAATAAAGTCCTAATTAGAGAGAGAGGAATAATTGCTTTTATCCAATTGCTGCCAGTTAGAAGGCTAAGCTCCTCCAACTTGGTCTCCTAGCAACCCAATAAAAAATAATAAAAAACACTAAAAATAATTTAAAACACTAAAAATTAATACAATAAAATACTATAATAACAGAAAATAACTAAAAATAATACAAGAAAATAATAAAATATAATAAATAAAAAGATAACTTACAATAAAATTAATTTTAAAAAATACAAATAACGTCAAATAAAAATTACACAACAATTTTTAACCAATACCACCACCACTTTGCCACAGCAACGCGTGGCCGGGCACAGCTAGTAGTAATATATAATGCTAATATTGTGCTATGCTAATAATATAATATATTGTATCTACAGTCCCTCCGGGTGAGAAGGGCGGGATAGAAATATTTGAAATAAATAAATAAATACATACAACTTGTAAGCCGCTCTTAGTCCCCTTCGGGGTGAGAGAGGGTGGGGTATCAATGTAGTAAATGAATGAATGAATAAATAAATAAATAAATAATTGTTGTTGGGGGGTTTTTTGCACTACAAATAAGACATAGGAATTTGTTTTTATTTTATTTTTCAAATGATAATTCGGCCCCTCAACAGTCTGAGGGGCCATGAACCGGCCCTCCACTTAAAAAGTTTGGGGACCCCTGGTCTAAATAATCTGTGGTCATCATCTGCATTGGTTGTGTCCTGTGCTAAAAGTACTTTCCACTGTTTTTTCTGTTATATTGAAGAATGAAACAGTTCATACAGTAACATATATAGAAGACATAATCCCAAACCCAATGATAACTGAACGTTTCATTCCAAACTGAAAGTTTATGACATTTTTAAATCCCAGTTGCCATAGTAACATTTACTTAGGGGATGGGGAAAGTGATTGACACTTGGGAAGCAAAGCCAAGTGATGGATTGACAGGAAGAGTTGTGTTAAGGACCACACAAAGGGGACACATTTACTAACACTGAAATTGTGCCTATCAATGATGTGAGGCACTCATCGCTCAGTAGATGGAGAAGGGTCACTGCTTTGGTCAGTCTCTTCCTAGAATGTCATGGACATTTTAAACAGAGTAAATGTGACACCAATTTGTTTTGACTCCACATTACTTTTGGATATCTTGCTTCCTAAGTCCATTCCTTTCCATTTCCATAGTAATATGTTTTTTTTAATGTACAAAATACACACATCCCGGCACACATTTATGTCATCAGATGAGTTTCTTCATCTTTTTTTTTGAAGCTAGCAACATTGCTCAGAAAATATCAGCCTATTAAGCTGGTTTGGAAGGAGCAGTTCATCCTGGTCAGTGCCTGCTATTTACAGTTACTAAAAACATACAATCGCAAGCATGTTAGATTTCATGTGATGAGAACAGGGGCCAAAATAGAAATGTGGGAATAGGAGAAGCACCACCTGGTTGGACTAGCCAACACTTGTATGCACACTAAACCTTATGGTTCTAAGCATTATTCCATTTTCTTTTAGGGTTGAAAGTGCTTCAGTTAAACAAAGTTTAGGAAATAGTTTTGAAATGGCAAGAAAGTTTTGGGAGCTGAAATTCTTCTGTATTCCTATCCTCCCATACCATTGTATTCCATTAAACAGTATGAGTTTGAAATAACAACAACAATGACAAATGGAAGTCAACATTGATGGAAGTCAATAGTAGAATCATAGAATCATAGAGTTGGAAGAGACCTCACGGGCCATCCAGTCCAACCCCCTGCCAAGAAGCAGGAAATCGCATTCAAAGCACCCCCGACAGATGGCCATCCAGCCTCTGCTTAAAAGCCTCCAAAGAAGGAGCCTCCGTCACAGGGGAGAGAGTTCCACTGCCGAACAGCCCTCACAGTGAAGAAGTTCTTCCTGATGTTTAGGTGGAATCTCCTTTCCTGTAGTTTGAAACCATTGTTCCGCGTCCTAGAAAACTGCTTAAAGTGCAAAAGACAAAGAGTGAATGCTATAAAAATACAGTGCAGAGCAGAAGAGAAAACTGGCAAAAGAAGGTTCTCCATGGACAGTTCTGGGAAAAATTGAGAGCCAAATTGACAAGGAAAAAACATGGATGTGGCTCCCAAATGGAACTTTGAGGGCCTGATTCTTGCAGCCCAAGAACAAGCAATTAGAACAAATGCCATCAAAGCCAGAATTGAAAAGTCGACTACAGATCCCAAGTGTAGCAGATGGATCACATACTCAGCTGTTACAAAAAGATCGCTCAGACAGACTACAAGCAGAGGCATAATACCATTTCTCAGATTATCTTTTGGAACTTGTGCCACAAATAACATCTGCCTGTGACAAAGAACTGGTGGGATCACAAGCCTGAAAAAGTTACAGAAAATGTACACGTCAAACTACTCTGGGACTTCTGAATTCAGACTGGCAGAGTTTTGGAGCACAATACTCCTGACCTCACGATCATATGGATCGTCGATGTTGCTATTCCAGGTGACAGCAGAATTGACAAGAAACTGGAAATACTGGCACAATACGAGGATTGAAAGATCAAACTGCTAAGACTCTGGCACAAGCCAGTAAAGCTGGTCCCATTGGTGATCGGCACACTGAGTGCAGTGCTTAAAGACCTTGGTCAGCACTTGGAAACAATCGATGCTGACAAAATTACCATCTATCGGGTGCAAAAGGCCACCCTACTCGGAACTACACGGATTATTCACCGATACATCACATAATCCTAGACACTTGGGAAGTGTCTGACGTGTGATCCAATACAACAGCCAGCATAGCAATCTTGTTTGCTGTGTATATCAAATAATATTAATTTCATACTTGAGGCTCGAGACACAATATAATTAAAACACATCACCATATAAGTATTCAGTGAAATGCATATATTAAAACATTTCTGTTCAAAAGAATGAAAGGGACTCTGATACCCTGGTCTATCAATCCCTGCCAAAAATGATGTCATCCGCCTCACCATTGCCTGCTCATTACTTCGTCTGGAGCCTCTTTCTTTTATGGAAATGAAACTGGGCCTTTTCTTAAAGGAAGGAAGGAGTCCAATATTTTAATTGCCTAGCAAACCTCATGGGGAAAATTGTGTGAGAGAGAGCGAGAAAGTGAGAAAAAGCCTGATAAGAGCAATATTGCATGGTTAGGTTTTCATGATCAGCCTGTGTAATCGTATGAGAAGAAGAAAACTGAGGTGTAGATTTACTCTAATCAGCCCTCTGATCATTGCCGTCTGGTGTTTCCTTGTGTGGAAGAGCCTGGCATGGTTCCTCCTTAAAAGATGGAGTAAAAGGTACATTTAATATGAGCCTCCAGCAACCCAGTGCATGGGAGGAGGATGCTTTTGGACAGTGATTTTCCCCCCGCTAACAAATAGTAACTAAATAGTACCTTGGTAATTTGAAATAATGGGAAGCTCAGTGGTTTTGAAAAACTGCAATTACATCACCAGCTAAGTACTTTGGGGATTAGAAGTATATTAATAATGTATTATTCCTTAAAGAGAATATTCTGAGCTCTTATATAGCCATATCCTGTTCATGCCATTTCTCCCTTTGCAAGTAGATAAACAAAAATATTCAGATACGGAAAATGTCTGAAATACAGTTGAGTCTCGCTTATCCAACACTTGCTTAACCAACTTTCTGGATTATCCAACGCATTTTTATAGTCAATGTTTTCAATATATCGTGATATTTTGGTGCTAAATTCATAAAAACAGTAATTATTACATAGCACTACTGCATATTGAACTACTTTTTCTGTCCAATTTGTTGTATAACGTGATGTTTTGGTGCTTAATTTGTAAAATCATAACCTAATTTGATGATTAATAGGCTTTTTCTTAATCTCTCCTTATTATCCAACATATTCGCTTATCCAACGTTCTGCCGGCCCGTTTATGTTGGATAAGTGAGACTATGCAACCTATATACTTAATAGATTGTAGCAAAGCCTTTGATTGTATAGGTCATGAAAATCTATTCTCACCCTTAAAGAAATGGACATTTGACTTTCCTGATTTTCAGGACAAGAGGCTTTTGTCAGGTCAGAATACAGAGAAACAGAATGATTTCCAATAAGGAGGTCAAGAAAGACTGCATTTAATCACCCTGAACATATCATGTTTAGATCAGACTCAGAGGGATAAGGTGTTAAAATTGAAGAAATGCACATAAACTAGTTAAGATACGCAGATGATGCCATACTAATAACAGAAATAGCAAAGACTTGGAAAGATTACTGAAGAGACTACAAAGACAGGTTTACAGTTACAAAATAATTTAGATAAATTGAATGTAGGCGATTAAGATAATGAAATAGTTCAAGATTTCCCGTATTGTAGTTATAGTCTTGAAATGGAGACTACAGTCAAGAAATCAGAAGAACACTAGGACTCCAAAGAGCAGTAATGAAAGAACTAGATGAGATTCTGAACTATTTTTTATCATGTCAGAAGCAAATTGAGAATACAGCTATAATGTATAGAAAACCACAAACCAAAGTTTGAAACTTGGCATTATGTTAAATTACCTTTGACCAGAAGCTGGCCACTCCAAGTGCCTCTGGTGTCGCTGTAAGAAGGTCCCTTGTGCATGTGGCAGGGCTCAGGCTGCATTGTAGTAAGTGGTTTGTTCTTCTCCATACTTGCATGTCGTGGACTCCACTTTATAGCCTTATTTCTTAAGGTTAATTCTGCATCTCGTGGTGCCAGAGCTCAGTCTGTTGTGCCTTCCAAGTCGCTCAGCCTTCTGTGTGCCCAGGAGGGAGTTTCTCATCCAGTTGCAACCACTGATTGAGGTTCTGGGTTTTAGTCTGCCACTTTTGGACTCCAACTTGGTGAGGTGTTCCTGCGAGTATCTCTGTAGATCATAGGAAGCTGTTTCTTGATTTAAGTCATTGGCATGGTGGCTGATATCCGAACAGAGGATGGGCCAGAGATGGCAATACCTTGGTCCTTTCATTGTTGGCTGCTACTTCAGGTGGTGCAATACCAGCTAAACTATAATTTCTGCATCGGTGTAGGGCGTAGAATCCTGTGATAATGCGGCATGTCTCATTAAGAGCCACATCCACTGTTTTAACATGGTGAGATTCTCAAGTTAAAGATGCTTTAATTAGTACTAATGTTAGGATCTCCATGCAATTGTATTTCTAATTAATAAATATGGTTCTGAAAGTTGGACAGTGAAGAAAGTTGATAGGATGGGGGTAAAAATCTATTACAGTAGAGTCTCACTTATCCAACACTCGCTTATCCAACATTCTGGATTATCCAACACATTTTTGTAGTCAATGTTTTCAATTCATCGTGATATTTTAGTGCTAAATTCGTAAATACAGTAATTACTACATAGCATTACTGTGTATTGAACTACTTTTTCTGTCAAATTTGTTGTATAACATGATGTTTTGGTGCTTAATTTGTAAAATCATAACCTAATTTGATGTTTAATAGGCTTTTCCTTAATCCCTCTTTATTATCCAACATATTTGCTTATCCAACATACTGCTGGCCCGTTTATGTTGGATAAGTGAGACTCTACTGTAATTTGAAATGTGTTGCCAGAGAAAAGTTCTACAGATACCAGTAAAAGGTAAAGGTAAAGGTTTCCCCTGACGTTAAGTCCAGTCGTGTCCGACTCTGGGGGTTGGTGCTCATCTCCATTTCTAATCCTGGGATTTGAACCTGGGACCTTTTGGTCTGCAAGTTCAGCAGCTCAGCGCTTTAACACACTGTGTCACCAGGGACTACAATAAAATGCAAATAAGTGGGTCCTAGAGAAAATCGAGCCTGGATTCTCCCTAAATGACTAAACTGAAAACTGTTGTGCTTTGGACTTCTCATGAGAAGAAGATGATAATATTTGGTAAAATAAAAGGCTGCAATCCAGATGGAGAGACTCAAAGAAGCTTTGAATCTGCAGACCTATTGATAGCAGGATGACTTGTAAAGTTGACTTGATGACAGTTAACAATAATATGCAAGCCTTCCTGAGCTTGGAAGCCCTAGTGCATGGCTCTATTGGGACTGGACCTTCTAGCGCTGGAAATCTGGCAGACAAAAGTCTGATTTGCCGACTTTCCCATGAAACTTCCTTTGAGTGGAAACAGATCTATTTAGCTTGCACCGGTTTCGGAAAGGGGAAGTGAGAAGAGGGGAAATCTCCCTTTGTATTGAGCATCTCCTCTTCCATTTACAGACGGCATGTATTTGGTTTTCCGTGTCATCTAAAATTGTAGGTTTTGCTGTAATTTAGGTTTGTTGCGAGCCATTTCTGGGGATGCCAGTCTGGGTAAAGAAAAAAAAAAGCTAGATCGAGAGATGGAAGTAATAAACAATGCATGCTTTGGTGAAAAACAAGTTTGCAAAACCAGAACTCCAGCTCTGATCCGCTTTACACAGTGAAAGGAGTAAAAAGAGTCTTAGACTTAGAACTAGGGTTCTGTTAACACTCGGCGTGGGTTTTGCATTTTAGAGGGGTTTGCTTCGTCTCTTCCTTCTCTCTGCCCCTCCTTCCTCTTAAAGCAGGCGAATGAGCGGCATGATCTCATTCTATTGTCTCCCTGGATTTTAACCGTGTTCACATTAAGATTACATCATCTTTCTACAGTCTGTAAATTGCAGGCAGTGAGTCTCTTAGCTTTGTCCATCAGACATGAAGCAGCAGGCCCTGCCGCCAAGCCAACTGATACCAGGGTGCCCCATTAATTCTCCTTAGCAATTTTGTTTTTGTAATTTTAATTCAATTTTAATTTTAGAGAGGCATAGAAAACAAACATGTGAGGCCTAATGTTTTGGCCCTCCTCATTATTGGTTTGGGAATGCTTTCTTCATATTTTTATAGGAATATTTTGCTTTGTTTTCAGATTCAAGGTCTCGAAGCTGTGATAGCTGCCCCCGCCCCCAGCTATTATTTGGCTTATAGAGAACAGAAGGGAAATTGAAAAGCATTGGGCTATGTCCCCAGAGCCAGATACATATGGAGGACATCATAATTTCCAACTGTAACCATTTGGCAGAGATGGTCCCAGTTACAAAGTCATAGAATCATAGAACTGGAAGGGACCCCAAAGGAGCACATAATCAAAACACCGTCAACTTACTTACTTAGGCGATCCCTCATTGTCTGAGTATGATGGCCTTCCAGTGTAGTGTCTTGGTGGTGGATACATACCCTGTTTCCCCTAAAATAAGACATCCCCAGAAAATAAGACCTAGTAGAGGTTTTGCTGAATTACTAAATATAAGGCCTCCCCCGAAAGTAAGACCTAGCAAAGTTTTTGTTTGGAAGTGTGCCTGCCAAACAGAACACCAGAGCATGCAAGATCGGTAAATGTACGTACCATAAAGTGTTGTACATGGAAATATTGGTAGTAACAAGAAATTCTTGATAGGATTCACAGTTTGTCTGATTATGCTGGTTTATGATGATAACTACTGTACAGTATATAATAAATGTTCATTTTTTTGTTCAACAATAAATGTGAATTGTTCTTCATGGAAAAATAAGACATTCCCTGAAAATAAGACCTAGAGCATCTTTTGGAGCAAAAATTAATATAAGACACTGTCTTATTTTCGGGAAAACACGGTAGGTGACTGTAGAGACTACTCGGACATCGGTTTCCAGGTGGAAGGCGGTCCCGATCAGGATTGTCTTGTCGTGCCTTCCTTTTGGCACCTTTCTTCCTTTCACCCTCCATTTGTGCCTCTTCAAATTCCATAGCACTGCTGGTCACAGCTGACCTCCAGTTAGAACGCTCAAGGGCCAAGGCTTCCCAGTTGTCTGTGTCTATGCCACAGTTTTTAAGTTTAGCTTTAAATCCATCTTTAAATCTCTTTTCTTGTCCACCGACATTCCGTTTTCCATTCTTAAGTTGGGAGTATAGTAACTGCTTTTGGAGTATAGTAACTGCTTTTGGTGATCAAACATTCGGACAACGTGGCCAGTCCAGTGGAGTTGATGGCATAGGAGCATCACTTCAGTGCTGGTGGTCTTTGCTTCTTCCAGCACACTGATATTTATCTGCCTGCCTTCCCAAGAGATTTGCAGGATTTTTCGGCAGCAAGACTGATGGAATTGTTCCAGAACTTGAGTGTGACATTGGTAGTCCACGTTTCGCAGGCATATAACAGGGTTGGGGGGACTATAGCTTTATAAACAGAGACCTTGGTATCCCTACAGATGTCCCGATCCTCAAACACTCTGCTTCATTCAGAAAATGCTGTACTCGCAGAGCTCAGGCGGTGTTGTATTTCAGTGTCGATGTTGACTTTTGTGGAGAGGTGGCTGCCAAGGTAGCGGAAATGGTCAACATTTTATAACATTACGACATTAAGATGTATTATTGGCATTGCAGAGGGATTGGCCGGTGACTGCTGGAAGAACACTTTGGTTTTCTCCATGTTCAATGAGAGGTCAAACTTCTCGTATGCTTCTGCAAAGGTGTTTAGATTGGCTTGTAGGTTTTTTGAATGTGCACAGACTACATTATCATCGGCATACTGGAGTTCTATTGAAATGGCAGACAAAAGTTTGAGGTAATGAGACAAAGAGAGTTCCGGTTGCTGTAGAAAAAAGACGTTTATTCTCAGTGGCCAGAGAGAATAAACAATAGGAAGGACCCTCTCCTGTAATCAGGAAAGCGAGGGTACAGAACAAAGAAACACAGTTCCTTATATACCCTTTTTTCCTCCATCTACCTACGTCATATAGGCATTATACATCACCAATTAGTGTCAAAAAAGTCTTACTTTGCACTTTACTAAAAGCTACTTTTGCATTTTCCTAAAATATAGGCTACTTTCATGACCTCTGACCCTCCATTAGGCCTTATCTAAGGAATTCCTATCTAGGCTTTCTGGGATCCATTAATTGAGGAATTTTCCCCTATCTTAGCTTTTCAGGGAGTCATTAGCACTCCTACATGGTGCCAGGTATTATCTTGACATCCCAAAAGCCTTAATTTGTCTTTTGTCCATTAGCATGGAACTTGTTGGCACTTGACATATGTCTCTGGCACTTAGGGTGAACTTTGGTCTCTGCTAGGTATTTGCTAAGCAGAGTATATTTTGGAGCTATATGCACACATTCTGCTTGTGATTATATATATTTTCTATTCCCATTTCTAATACGATTACATTTAATATATAGCTTCCAATACAAGTATTATATTTTTCCAATACATCTTCATCACTATAATGGATGTTGTTGTGACCTTAGTTTGCTGAGTTTAAATAGCACCGTCAACGTGTGGCCATCCAAGCTATGCTTACAAATCTCCAGAGAAGAAGCCTCCGCCACTCTCCAAGGCAGTACATCCCTATGTCCAACAGCTCTTATTGTCAGGAAGTTCTTCCTAATGTTCAGGTGGATTTTTTCCCTGCAATTTGAATCTATTGTTCTATGCTCTGGTCTCCAGATGAGTAGAAAATAATAATAATAATAATAATAATAATAATAATAATAATAATAATAATAATAATAATAAACTTTATTGATACCCTGCCACCATCTCCCCAACGGGGACTCGGGGCGGCTTACATGGGGCCATGCCCAGAACAATACAAAACAGACTAACTCCCTCCTCAATGTGATCAATATAATCAAAAGTGTTTACTTTAATCAGTAAAATAAGTAAGATAAAGGTAAAGGTTTTCCCCTGACATTAAGTCTAGTTTTGCCCGACTCTGGTGTGTTGGTGTTCATCTCCATTTCTAAGCCGAAGAGCCGGCATTGTCCATAGACACCTCCTAGGTCATGTGGCCAGCATGACTACATGGAGTGCCGTTACCTTCCCGCCGGAGCAGTACCTATTGATCTACTCACATTGGCATGTTTTCAAACTGCTAGGTTGGCAAAAGCTGGGGCTAATAGCGGGAGCTCACTCCGCTTCCCAGATTCGAACCGCCAATCTTTCGGTCAGCAACTTCAGCAGCTCAGTGGTTTAACTTAAGTAACTTAATTTAGGCGTATGACAAACATAAAGTACAGAGAGATGCCAGTAGAGGGCATCCATTGCTTATTAAAAGAAGTGACACTCACATTAATAAACTGGCAAACAGATCCAAGTGAATTGACCCAGTCTCTGGCTTCTGCCTTTCTGAAGCACTTCTCAACATTGTTTTGCTGATAGGGTCTTGTATAAAAGGGCATGCATGAAGAGAAAAGATAGAAAACCTAGTACAGTAGAGTCTCACTTATCCAAGCTAAACGGGCCAGCAGAAGCTTGGATAAGCGAATATCTTGGATAATAAGGAGGGATTATGGAAAAGCCGATTAAATATCAAATTAGGTTATGATTTTACAAATTAAGCACCAAAACTTCATGTTATACAACAAATTTGACAGAAAACGTAGTTCAATATGCAGTAATGTTATGTTGTAATTACTGTATTTACAAATTTAGCACCAAAATATCATGATTTATTTATTTATTTATTTATTCATTATTTACAACATTTATACCCCGCCCTTCTCACCCGAGGGGACTCAGGGCGGCTTACAAAAACTGGCAAAATTTAATGCCCAAAATGCAATCATAAAAACAAAACAATATAAACAGATCTATTAATAACATTGTTAAAACACATTATAAAAACGTTAAAAATGTATATATAATTACAGTAGAGTCTCACTTATCCATCACTCACTTATCCAACGTTCTGGATTATCCAACACATTTTTGTAGTCAATGTTTTCAATACATCATGATATTTTGGTGCTAAATTAGTAAATATAGTAATTACTACATGACATTATCATGTATTGAACTACTTTTTCTGTCAAATTTGTTGTATAACATGTTTTGGTGCTTAATTTGTAAAATCATAACCTAATTTGATGTTTAATAGGCTTTTCCTTAATCTCTCCTTATTATCCAACATATTCACTTATCCAACGTTCTGCCGGCGCATTTACGTTGGATAAGTGAGACTCTACTGTAATTCCATTCGTCCGAGATCCTCATGCTTCATCCTTAAATCAGGCCATGTCAACTTTGTCATTTACTCATCAAAAGCTTGGGCACATAACCATGTTTTCACGGCCCTTCTGAAAACATTGACTACAAAAATGGTTTGGATAATCCAGAGGCTTGGATAAGCGAGGTTTGGATAAGTGAGACTCTACTGTATTCACTTCAAGTGTTCGGAAAAGTTAAAACACTGAATCGATTGTTGACACTTACAATAGCCTAATGTTGTCGGTGGGTGTACTTATACTACACAGTTTATGCACTGCCTTTTCTGGATGTCCAACTAACAATCAATCGAGACAGAACTGGAAGTCTTATTTGTAATAGCTAAATCTATATTCTGGCAACATACACTTTGAATTATTAGGTACTAGAGCAAACAAAGAGGAGGAGTGATACTCTCCAGATCATTGTGTTCGTGGGCTTCACGGGAGCTTTAGGAAAATGGACACTATCAGTTCTTTCAGACACAAAAAGCAGAGAGCAAAAGTTCATGCCTGGAGTTACATAAGGCATCATGAAAGCTGTGGTTATCATTCATGCTTACTCAGTTGTGGCAATGATTACGGCAGACGTAAATGGTTGCCATATTCTCATTATTCCCATCGTGCTGCTGGATCATTAAAACCTCAGCCTCGGTGAATTTGTTCCAGCTGCAGAAGGCTAAAATAGAGGGGCCGAGGAGTCCACGGAGCTCGCTTTTATCAAGGCATGTGGATGTCGAAAGGAAGCTGACTGAGCTAGGGACAATGTCACTTAGAACAGCCACTCAAATCTCCTGTTTTTTGAACCCTTGCATTGTATTTTGTGTACATTAATTAACAAGGAGGGAATCTAGACTGGGGAATACAAAGGAAAGCAGGGCAATCATCATTGTAATTATCATAATTTTTCATAATTGGTAGTAGTATTGTTATTATTTACACCCTACTCTTTCTCTATATTATCCATTCCAAGCATGCAGAGTCATGCTAATAAAGAAGAAAAAAACAGAGGGATATACCAGTACAGTAGAATCTCACTTATCCAACATAAACGGGCCGGCAGAATGTTGGATAAGTGAATACAGTAGAGTATCACTTATCCAACATAAACGGGCCAGCAGAATGTTGGATAAGTGAATACAATAGAGTATCACTTATCCAACATAAACTGGCCGGCAGAATGTTGGATAAGTGAATACAGTAGAATCTCATTTATCCAACATAAACGGGCCGGCAGAATGTTGGATAAGTGAATACAGTAGAGTCTCACTTCTGCAACATAAACGGGCCGGCAGAATGTTGGATAAGTGAATACAGTAGAGTCTCACTTCTGCAACATAAACGGGCCGGCAGAATGTTGGATAAGTGAATACAGTAGAGTCTCACTTCTGCAACATAAACGGGCCGGCAGAATGTTGGATAAGTGAATACAGTAGAGTCTCACTTCTCCAACATAAACGGGCCGGCAGAATGTTGGATAAGTGAATACAGTAGAGTCTCACTTCTGCAACATAAACGGGCCGGCAGAATGTTGGATAAGTGAATACAGTAGAGTCTCACTTCTGCAACATAAACGGGCCGGCAGAATGTTGGATAAGTGAATACAGTAGAGTCTCACTTATCCAACATAAACGGGCCGGCAGAATGTTGGATAAGTGAATACAGTAGAGTCTCACTTCTCCAACATAAACGGGCCGGCAGAATGTTGGATAAGTGAATACAGTAGAGTCTCACTTATCCAACATAAACGGGCCGGCAGAATGTTGGATAAGTGAATACAGTAGAATCTCATTTATCCAACATAAACGGGCCGGCAGAATGTTGGATAAGTGAATACAGTAGAGTCTCATTTATCCAACATAAACGGGCCGGCAGAATGTTGGATAAGTGAATACAGTAGAGTCTCACTTACCCAACATAAACGGGCCGGCAGAATGTTGGATAAGTGAATACAGTCTCACTTATCCAACATAAACGGACCAGCAGAATGTTGGATAAGTGAATACAGTAGAATCTCATTTATCCAACATAAACGGGCCGGCAGAATGTTGGATAAGTGAATACAGTAGAGTCTCACTTCTGCAACATAAACGGGCCGGCAGAATGTTGGATAAGTGAATACAGTAGAGTCTCACTTATCCAACATAAACGGGCCGGCAGAATGTTGGATAAGTGAATACAGTAGAGTCTCACTTCTCCAACATAAACGGGCCGGCAGAATGTTGGATAAGTGAATACAGTAGAATCTCACTTCTCCAACATAAACGGGCCGGCAGAATGTTGGATAAGTGAATACAGTAGAATCTCATTTATCCAACATAAACGGGCCGGCAGAATGTTGGATAAGTGAATACAGTAGAGTCTCACTTCTGCAACATAAACGGGCCGGCAGAATGTTGGATAAGTGAATACAGTAGAGTCTCACTTCTCCAACATAAACGGGCCGGCAGAATGTTGGATAAGTGAATACAGTAGAGTCTCACTTATCCAACATAAACGGGCCGGCAGAATGTTGGATAAGTGAATACAGTAGAGTCTCACTTATCCAACATAAACGGGCCGGCAGAATGTTGGATAAGTGAATACAGTAGAATCTCATTTATCCAACATAAACGGGCCGGCAGAATGTTGGATAAGTGAATACAGTAGAGTCTCACTTCTCCAACATAAACGGGCCGGCAGAATGTTGGATAAGTGAATACAGTAGAGTCTCACTTCTCCAACATAAACGGGCCGGCAGAATGTTGGATAAGTGAATACAGTAGAGTCTCACTTATCCAACATAAACGGGCCGGCAGAATGTTGGATAAGTGAATACAGTAGAGTCTCACTTATCCAACATAAACGGGCCGGCAGAATGTTGGATAAGTGAATACAGTAGAATCTCACTTCTCCAACATAAACGGGCCGGCAGAATGTTGGATAAGTGAATACAGTAGAGTCTCACTTCTCCAACATAAACGGGCCGGCAGAATGTTGGATAAGTGAATACAGTAGAATCTCACTTCTCCAACATAAACGGGCCGGCAGAATGTTGGATAAGTGAATACAGTAGAGTCTCACTTATCCAACATAAACGGGCCGGCAGAATGTTGGATAAGTGAATACAGTAGAATCTCATTTATCCAACATAAACGGGCCGGCAGAATGTTGGATAAGTGAATACAGTAGAGTCTCATTTATCCAACATAAACGGGCCGGCAGAATGTTGGATAAGTGAATAGAGTCTCACTTATCCAACATAAACGGACCAGCAGAATGTTGGATAAGTGAATACAGTAGAGTCTCACTTATCCAACATAAACAGGCCGGCAGAATGTTGGATAAGTGAATACAGTAGAGTATCACTTATCCAACATAAACGGGCCGGCAGAATGTTGGATAAGTGAATACAGTAGAGTCTCACTTATCCAACATAAACGGGCCGGCAGAATGTTGGATAAGTGAATACAGTAGAGTCTCACTTATCCAACATAAACGGGCCGGCAGAATGTTGGATAAGTGAATACAGTAGAGTCTCACTTATCCAACATAAACGGGCCGGCAGAATGTTGGATAAGTGAATACAGTAGAGTCTCACTTATCCAACATAAACGGGCCGGCAGAATGTTGGATATGTGAATACAGTAGAATCTCACTTATCCAACATAAACGGGCCGGCAGAATGTTGGATATGTGAATACAGTAGAGTCTCACTTATCCAACATAAACGGGCCAGCAGAATGTTGGATAAGTGAATACAGTAGAATCTCACTTATCCAACATAAACGGGCCGGCAGAATGTTGGATAAGTGAATAAAGTAGAGTCTCACTTATCCAACATAAACGGACCGGCAGAATGTTGGATAAGTGAATACAGTAGAGTCTCACTTATCCAACATAAACGGGCCGGCAGAATGTTGGATAAGTGAATACAGTAGAGTCTCACTTATCCAACATAAATGGGCCGGCAGAATGTTGGATAAGTGAATACAGTAGAGTCTCACTTATCCAACATAAACGGGCCGGCAGAATGTTGGATAAGTGAATACAGTAGAGTCTCACTTATCCAACATAAACGGGCCGGCAGAATGTTGGATATGTGAATACAGTAGAGTCTCACTTATCCAACATAAACGGGCCGGCAGAATGTTGGATATGTGAATACAGTAGAGTCTCACTTATCCAACATAGACGGGCCGGCAGAATGTTGGATATGTGAATACAGTAGAGTCTCACTTATCCAACATAAACGGGCCGGCAGAATGTTGGATAAGTGAATACAGTAGAATCTCACTTATCCAACATAAACGGGCCGGCAGAATGTTGGATAAGCGAATACAGTAGAGTCTCACTTATCCAAGCCTCGCTTATCCAAGCTTCTGGATTATCCAAGCCATTTTTGTCGTCAATGTTTTCAATATATCATGATATTTTGGTGTTAAATTCGTAAATACTGTAATTACAACATAACATTAGTGCGTATTGAAATACTTTTTCTGTCAAATTTGTTGTATAGCATGATGTTTTGGCACTTAATTTGTAAAATCATAACCTAATTTGATGTTTAATAGGCTTTTTCTTAATCCCTCCTTATTATCCAAGATATTCGCTTATCCAAGCTTCTGCTGGCCCGTTTAGCTTGGATAAGTGAGACTCTATGTTGGATAATAAGGAGGGATTAAGGAAAAGCCTATTAAACATCAAATTAAGTGATGATTTTACAAATGAAGCATCAAAACATCATGTTATACAACAAATTTGACAGAAAAAGTAGTTCAATACGCAGTAATGCTATGTAGTAATTATTGTATTTACAAATTTCACAATGTTTTGAAAACATTGACTACAAAAATGCGTTGGATAATCCAGAACGTTGGATAAGTGAGACTCTACTGTACTTGTTTTTCACTTTTAATCTTAGGAAATCGAATTAGGAAATGTTACTTAAAACATTATGGTTTTTGGTATGATTCCCAACCACAAAATTTGGAGATGACAACGGAATGATCAGAATATGTTAATGCCGACATAACAACAACAACTTGGCATTATTGATCAGTAGCTGGCCACTTGGAGTGCCTCTGGTGTTGCTGTAAAAAGGTCCTCCATTGTGCATGTGGCAGGGCTCAGACCGCATTGTAATCGGTGGTCTGTGGTTTGCTCTTCTCCACACTGGCATGCTGTGGACTCCACTTTGTAAACCCATTTCTTAAGATTGGCTCTGCATCTCATGATGCCAGACGCAGTCTGTTTAGCACCTTCCAAGTCGCTCAGTCTTCTGTGTGCCCAGCAGGGAGTCTCTCATCCGGCGTCAGCCACTGATTGAGATACCAAGTTTTAGCCTGCCACTTTTGGACTCTCGCCTGCTGAGGTGTTTCTGTGAGTATCTCTGTAGATCTTAGAAAACTACTAGCTGTGCCTGGCCACACGTTGCTGTGGTATGGGAAATAAAGTATTGAGGAATTGGTGGTAGTTAAGGTAAAGGGTAAAGGTTTTCTCCTGACATTAAGTCCAGTCGTGTCTGACTCTGGGGGTTGGTGTTCATTTCCATTTCTAAGCCGAAGAGCCGGCGTTGTCCATAGACTCCTCCAAGGTCATGTGGCCGGCATGACTGCATGGAGCGCCATTACCTTCCTGTATACCTTCAGGGGATATTATTTTATAAAGCTTGTGAATATACAATATTTCTGATTTTTTTTGTCTGTTGGAGGGAAGTAGAGTCTACACTGCCATATAATCCAGTGCAAATTAGATAATCTGTGGAAGAGGCCTAAGTGAAGCCTAACTCTGCCTGTCTCATGGGCTGAGTCGGTTGCTAGGAGACCAAGTGGGTGGAGCTTAGACTTCTAACTGGCAGCAATTGGATAAAAACAATTATTCCTCTCCCTCTAATTAGGACTTTATTTTTCTTTTCTTTTTTGTATCAACCTAGAGCCGTGGATGATGGGTTGTGTTGTCAAATTTCGAGGTTGGGGGGGCTGTAGTTTTGTTGTTTTGTCCGCTGCCCTGATGCCATCACTCTTTTATATATACAGTAGAGTCTCACTTATCCAACATAAATGGGCCGGCAGAACGTTGGATAAGCGAATATGTTGGATAATAAGGAGAGATTAAGGAGAAGCCTATTAAACATCAAATTAGGTTATGATTTTACAAATTAAGCACCAAAACATTATGTTACACAACAAATTTGACAGAAAAAGTAGTTCAATATGCAGTAATGCTACGTAGTAATTACTGTATTTACTAATTTAGCACCAAAAATCACGATGTATTGAAAACATTGACTACAAAAATGCGTTGGATAATCCAGAACGTTGGATAAGCGAATGTTGGATAAGTGAGACTCTACTGTGTGTGTGTATGTATGTATGTATGTATGTGTGTGTGTGTGTGTGTGTGTGTATATATATATATATATATATATATATATATATATATATATATATACACACATACATACACACACATACATACACACACATACACACACACACACACACACATACACTAGCTGTGCCCGGCCACGTGTTGCTGTGGCAAAGTATGGTGGTATGGGAAGTATTGAGGTATTGGTGGTAGTTAAGGTAAAGTGTAAAGGTTTTCCCCTGACAGAGCTTAGCCTTCTAACTGGCAGCAATTGGATAAAAACAATTATTCCTCTCCCTCTAATTAGGACTTTATTTTTCTTTTCTTTTTGTTGTATGAACGTAGAGGCATGGATGAGGGGTTGTGCTGCCAAGTTTAGTGTTTCTGGGATATGTAGTTTTGTTGTTTTGTCCTAGGCCAAAATTTCATTACCCTTTTATATATATATAAGATTTCTTGATTGAAGGCGTTGACGTGCTGGCTGATATCCGAACAGAGGATAGGCCAGAGATGTCAATGCCATGGTCTTTTTATTGCTGGCTGCTACTTCCCGTTGGATTTCAGGTGGTTCAATGCCGGCTAAACAGTATAATTTCTCCAGTCCATAGACATCCTGTGATAATGTGGCATGTCTCATTAAAAGCCACATCCACTGTTTTAATATGGTGAGATGTGTTCCACACTGGGCATGCGTATTAAGCAGCAGAGTAGCAAAGTGCAAGAGAAGTTGTCTTCACTGTATCTAGTTGTGATCCCCAGGTTGTGCCAGTCAGCTTTTGTACGATGTTATTTCCAACACCCATATTTTGCTTGATAGTCTAGCAGTGCTTCTTATAAGTCAGGGCACGGTCCAGGGTAACTAATAATAATAATAATAACTTTATTTTTATATCCCGCCCCATCTCCCCGGAGGGACTCGGAGCGGCTTACATGGGGCCATGCCCGACAACAATACAATAGCAGCAATAAAACAATAAAACAAAGATCAACAATAAAACAAATGTCGCATCCCAAGTATTTGGGTGTGCTGCAATGCTCCAGTGGGATTCCTTCCCAGGTAATCTTCAGAGCTCGAGATGCTAGTCTGTTCTTAAAGTGAAAAGCACATGTCTGCATTTTGGATGGATTAGGAATCAGCTGGTTTCCCTTGTAATAGGCAGTAAGAACACCTAAAGCTTCGTAGAGCAGCCAGGGGGCCGGGCTGTGGCGCAGGCTGGTGAGCAGCCTGCTGCAATAAATCACTCTGACCATGAGGTCATGAGTTCGAGGCCAGCCCGTGGCAGGGTGAGAACCTGTCAATTAAAAAAAATAGCCCCTGCTTGTTGCTGACCCAGCAACCCGAAAGATAGTTGCATCTATCAAGTAGGAAATAAGGTACCACTTATAAAGTGGGGAGGCAAATTTAACTAATTTACATCATTGGAATGAGGAAGTGCCATCACAGTGGATGATGAAGCAGCTGCTCCCCCCTGTGGCCAGAATCGAACATCCCCTCAGGAGAAGGTTAAATTGCCTCTGTGTCTGTCTCTGTCTCGGTTCTAAGCGTATATGGGCATTGAATGTTTGCCCTGTATGTATATAATGTGATCCGCCCTGAGTCCCCTTTGGGGTGAGAAGGGCGGAATATAAATACTGTAAATAAATAATAAAATAAATTCTGTTCAACTATTTCAAAGCTCCCTGCTTGGGCGGCGATGGCATGATCATCAGCATAGATGAAACTCTCTTTGTTCTTCTGGCAATGGCTGGTCATTTGTGCAGGTGTTAAACATTGATGGCGCAAGCACGCCTTCTGTTTCCACCATCCTCAACAGTAGAATTAATGCAGTTTAATACCATTTTTACTGACATAATCCCCAGAGTGGTACACATTTGGTGGGACACGTTGTCTATATTGTGCTGTGACGTCAGAGGCGATAACAAAACAACAATAACAACAAATAGCAGGGCCAGTGGCAGTTGCCACGCCTCCAAAGCCGCCAAGCTATTTGAATAGGACCCTTTAAAAAAGAGGGCGGAATGGCGGTGTGCGCATGCGCGGGTGGGAGAAAAGGAAAGGAGCTCCTGTCTCTCAGTCCAAGCAGTAGAGTCACGGCGCTTTGGTTCTCACCACCAAGTTCCGGCTTCCAAGCGACGCCGCGGAGTGACAACAAAGGCGCGCTCGCCTTCAGAATCAAACGCCTTGAGCAAGGATGGGGAATGGGGCGCTCTGCACATGCCCCGGGGCTCTCTCTTCTCTGTTGCGGATCATATAATAATAATGATGATTGTATTATAATAATCATTGCTCCTAACCTAAACGCAAAGGAAGCCCCCTCCCTCCTGTTGCTGCGACAACAAAGACTTCCTTTGGAAGGCTTTATTAAGAAAGACAAAAAAGAGGCTTTTTTTGGGGGGGGGGGGGGAGATGAGTATGATCACTGACCATTGGCTACAAAAGGAGTTCCTAACTAAAAGACACCCCCCCCCCCTCCCGGTTGCTGCGATTTTTTCGGGCTGTATGGCCACGTTCCCGAAGCACTCCCTCCTGACGTTTCTCCCACATCTATGGCAGGCACCCTCCGAGGTCGTGAGGTCTGTTGGAAACGCCCAAGAAAGGATTTTCCCCAGGCAGGAAGCAGCCAGGCTTTGAAGCTGCAAGGCAATTCAATGCTAATCAAGCTGGCCAATGGCAACATTCCAGGCAAGTGGTGCTTATTATATATCTGTGGAAAATCCAGGGTGAGAGAAAGGACTCTTGTCTGTTTCGGGCAATTGGACACCTTGATTAGCGTCGAATGGCCTTGCAGCTTCAAAGCCTGGGGGAATCTTTTTTGGGAGGTGTTAGCTGGCCTTGATTGAATCGTGCCTGGAATTCCCCTGTTTTCTGAGTGCTGTTCTTTATTTACTGTCCTGATTCTAGAGTTTTTTTAAATACAGTAGAGTCTTGCTTATCCAAGTCTCTGGATAATCCAAGCCATTTTTGTAGTCAATGTTTTCAATATATCGTGATATTTTGGTGCTAAATTCGTAAATACAGTAATTACAACATAACATTACTGCGTATTGAACTACTTTTTCTGTCAAATGTGTTGTATAACATGAAGTTTTGGTGCTTAATTTGTAAAATCATAACCTAATCTGTTCTTTAATAGGCTTTTCCTTAATCCCTCCTTATTATCCATGTTCTCAAATAATAATATAATAACACTTTTCCTCTGGGTGGATCTCTCTTTACTCTCATGGCTTGTTCTTGGCCTTGCAGTTCTTCTGATGTCTGTGGTGGAGTCTCCATTGGCCTGTAGAGCCCAGTTTAGGTGATTCACTTCACCTTGGAGGAGGTGGGGTTCGCAGATTCCCCCAGGCAGCAAGCAGCCAGGCTTTGAAGCTGAAAGGCTAATCAAGCTAATCAAGGTGGTCAATTGGGTGCACATTGCTCTGTCTATGTGTGTGAACTATAACTCCCAACCTCTGACGTCAGTCCCCTCGAAACTCCACCAGTATTAAAATTATGGCATGTTGGGTATGTAAGGCAAGTTTACTAGTTCCATCACCAGTTTGGTACAAAGTGTTCTCTGAGTGTCTCAGAATTTTCCCCAACTCTGCTAGTGTTCAGATTTGAGTATTTGTGCCAAGTTTAGTTCCGATCCATCATTGTTTGAGTCCACAGTGCTCTCTGGATGTAGGTGAACTACAACTCCCAAACTCAAGGTCAATATATTGGAGATGAATGGACTTAAACCCAATCTTCCCGTCGGATTTATATTTTACTTTTACTATACCATTATCATCATCAATAATGAAATCAATTGGGAAATAAGCAAGACGAACTCCAACTCCTAGCACAGCACCACACATACGATGTCATAGGCATCACTGAAACCTGGTGGGATGACTCCCATCACTGGAATTTAACCATTGAGGGCTATAACCTCTTTCACATAAATAGAACAAAGGGGAGAGGAGGGGGAGTAGCTTTATATGTCAAAAACAGTTACGTTGCAGAAGAAATGCAAGACTGTAATCCGGGAAACCAGCTTGAAAGCATCTGGATAAGAATCAAGGGAACCGGGACTCAAAAAGATCTTGTCGTGGGTGTCTACTACAGACCTCCGAGTCAGGATGAAGGACTTGATGAAGCCTTCTGTCAACAGCTGACCAAACAGGCACAAAGAAGAGATATAGTAGTCATGGGCGATTTCAATTATCCCGATATCTGCTGGAAAACAAACTCAGCCAAGAGTACAAAGTCCAACAAATTCCTCACTTGCCTTGCAGATAATTTTATGGTCCAGAAGGTAGAAGAGGCAACAAGGGGATCAGCAACTCTTGATCTAATCTTAACAAATGTGGAAGTTTGCAGATGACACCAAACTCGGAGGGATAGCTAACACTCCAGAAGACAGGAGCAGAATTCAAAACGATCTTGACAGACTAGAGAGATGGGCCGAAACTAACAAAATGAAGTTCAACAGGGACAAATGCAAGATACTTCACTTCGGCAGAAAAAATGGAAATCAAAGATACAGAATGGGGGACGCCTGGCTTGACAGCAGTGTGTGCGAAAAAGATCTTGGAGTCCTCGTGGACAACAAGTTAAACATGAGCCTACAATGTGATGCGGCAGCTAAAAAAGCCAATGGGATTTTGGCCTGCATCAATAGGGGAATAACGTCTAGATCCAGGGAAGTCATGCTCCCCCTCTATTCTGCCTTGGTCAGACCACACCTGGAATACTATGTCCAGTTTTGGGCACCGCAGATGAAGGGAGATGCTGACAAGCTGGAAAGCGTCCAGAGGAGGGCAACTAAAATGATTAAGGGTCTGGAGAACAAGCCCTATGAGGAGAGGCTTAAAGAGCTGGGCATGTTTAGCCTGCAGAAGAGAAGGCTGAGAGGAGACATGATAGCCATGTACAAATATGTGAGGGGAAGTCATAGGGAGGAGGGAGCAAGCTTATTTTCTGCTGCCCTGCAGACTAGGACACGGAACAATGGCTTCAAACTACAGGAAAGGAGATTCCACCTGAACATCAGGAAGAACTTCCTCACTGTGAGGGCTGTTCGGCAGTGGAACTCTCTCCCCCGGGCCGTGGTGGAGGCTCCTTCTTTGGAGGCTTTTAAGCAGAGGCTGGATGGCCATCTGTCGGGGGTGCTTTGAATGCGATTTCCTGCTTCTTAGCGGGGGGGGGGGGGGGGGTTTGGACTGGATGGCCCATGAGGTCTCTTCCAACTCTACTATTCTATGATTCTATGATTCTATGAATAGCATTATTTATGGAGTTCCATCATCCTGCATGGCACTTTACAACTAAAGTAACCTAAAACAATAATATTGTTAATTATTAGTAATTACTATTAATTATTATTAATAATTGTTATTGTTAATTACTAATAATATTGCAATATAGTCGTATAATATAATATACTGTATGTATATATACTTGTAAACTTCCCTGAGTCCCCTTCGGGGTGAGAAGGACGGGATATAAATGTTGCTAATACCCACCAAACCCTTCCAGTATTTTCTGTCAGTCATGGAAGATCTGTGTACCAAGTTTGGTTCAGTTTCATCATTGGTGGAGTTCCGAATGATCTTTGATTGTAAATATAAATCCCAGCAACTACAACTCCCAAATGACAAAATCAGTCCCCTCCAACCTCACCAGTATTCAGATTTGGGCATATCGGGTACAAATTCGGTCCAGTGAATGAAAACACATCCTGCGTGTCAGATATTTACATTTCGATTCATAACAGTAGCAAAATTACAGTGATTAAGTAGCAACGAAAATAATGTTATGGTTGGTGGTCACCACAACATGAAGAAACTGTATCAAGAGATTACGGCATTAGGAAGGTTGAGAATCATACCGGTCCAAAAGAACAGAAGTCCGTGTTCTGTTACAACCTGGGTAAATGCAGGGAACGACATACCCTGTTTCCCTGAAAATAAGACATCCCCGAAAAATAAGACCTAGTAGAAATTTTGCAAAATTGCTAAATATAAGGCCTCCCCCGAAAGTAAGACCTAGCAAAGTTTTTGTTTGGAAGCATGCCTGCCAAACAGAACACCAGAGCATGCAGAATTGGTAAATATACTTACCAGAGATTGTTGTACATTGAAATAATGGTAGTAACAAGAAATTATTGATAGGATTTACAGTTTGGTTATGCTGGTTTGTGATGACAACTACAGTACAGTATATAATAAATGTTGTTTTTTGTTTGGTTCAACAATAAATGTGAATTCTTCTTCATGGAAAAAGACATCCCCTGAAAATATGACCTAGCAAAAATTAATACAGTAGAGTCTCACTTATCCAAGCTTCACTTATCCAAGGTTCTGTATTATCCAAGGCAGTCTGCCTTTTAGTAGTCAATGTTTTTGTAGTAAATGTTGCAATGTTTTGATGCTAAATTCGTAAATACAGTGATTACTATATAACATTACTGTGTATTGAACTGCTTTTTCTGTCACATAATGTTTTGGTGAGTAATTTGTAAAATCATAATATAATTTTATGTTTGATAAAGGTAAAGGTTTCCCCTGACGTTAAGTCCAGTCGTGTCCGACTCTGGGGGTTGGTGGCAGAGCCGGCCCTAGGTATAGGCGAACAGAATTTTGCCCCCCCCCCCCCAAAAAAAACAATTACTGAAAAATAAAAGCGTTGGATAAGTGAAAATGTTGGATAATAAGAAAGGATTAAGAAAAAGCCTATTAAACATCAAATTACATTAAGATTTTACAAATTAAGCACCAAAACATCATGTTTTACAACAAACCAACAGAAAACGCAGTCTCGACTGCGCCCCCGTATGTTTGGTGCCTGAAGCAACCGCTTAATTCGCCTCATTGTTGGACTGGCTCTGGTTGGTGCTCATTTCTTTTTCTAAGCTGAAGAGCCGGCGTTGTCCGTAGACATCTCCAAGGTCATGTGGCCGGCATGACTGCATGGAACGCTGTTACCTTCCTGCCGGAGCAGTACCTATTGATCTACTCACATTTGCATGTTTTCGAACTGCTAGGTTGGTAGAAGCTGGAGCTAACAGCGGGCGCTCACTCCGCTCCCCGGGTTTGAACCTGAGACCTTTCGGTCTGCAAGTTCAGCAGGTCAGCGCTTTAACACACTGAGCCACCGGAGGCTCCAATTTTATGTTTAATAGGCTTTTTTCTTAATCTCTCCTTATTATCCAAGATTTTCGTTTATCCAAGGTTCTGCCAGCCCATTTATCTTGGATAAGTGAGACTCTGCTGTAATAAGACACTGTCTTATTTTCGGGGAAACATGGTAAGCATATGGGGTTTATTATATCTGTGGAATGTCCAGGGATGTCTGCCATAGATGTGGGCGAAACGTTGGGAGTGAATGCTTCTGGAACATGGCTATACATCCCAGAAAACACACAACAACCCAACAAACTATCATGTCAGACTACACAGAGAAGCCACTGAAATAGCCGAGATTTGTTTTTTGTAAGATTGGTGACAGGGGGATCATGGCAATAATGAAAAGCAGAGGGGACAATGAGTCTCCCTGGAAAATTCCTCTTCTGATGTTGACAAGTCCATAGCTTTCATTTCCAACAATCAGTTCAGTTTTCCAGTGCTCCATCATGTTTTCAATAAAAGTGCCAACGTTTTTACTAATCCCGATGGCGTCCAGGCACTTGATGATCCAGCTGTGTGGGAGTGAGTCAAAGGCCTTCTTGTAGTCAATCCACGTCATGTGATTAGCTTTTTGACTTTTACAGTTCTCCAGAATCATTTTGTCAATCATTTTGTGTTTGTATCCCTGCTTTTCTGTTTGTTGCCTTTCTGTTCATCTGGCAAGATGTTTTTTTCTTCAAGATACAGTAGAGTCTCACTTATCCAACATAAACGGGCCGGCAGAACGTTGGATAAGCGAATATGTTGGATAAAAAGGAGAGATTAAGGTAAAGCCTATTAAACATCAAAAAAGGTTATGCTTTTACAAATTAAGCACCAAAACATCATGTTGTACAACAAATTTGACAGACAAAGCAGTTCAGTACACAGTAATGCTACGTAGTAATTACTGTATTTACTAATTTAGCACCAAAATATCACGATGTATTGAAAACATTGACTACCAAAATGCATTGGATAATCCAGAACGTTGGATAAGCGAGTGTTGGATAAGTGAGACTCTACTGTACTACCATTATTTCCATGTATAACAATCTATGGTAGGTATGTTTACTGATCTTGCATGCTGTAATGTTCTGTTTGGCGGGCATGCTTCCAAACAAAAACTTTGCTAGGTCTTACTTTCGGGGGATGTCTTATATTTAGCAATTCAGCAAAACCTCTACGAGGTCTTATTTTCCGGGGCTGTCTTATTTTCAGGGAAACAGGGTAATAAGACACTGTCTTATTTTCGGGGAAACATGGTAAGCATATGGGGTTCATTATATCTGTGGAATGTCCAGGGATGCCTGCCATAGATGTGGGCGAAACGTCAGGAGTGAATGCTTCTGGAACATGGCTATACATCCTGGAAAACACACAACAACCCAACAAAGGCTTCCTTTGGGTTTATCAGCAGAGGCGGTCCAACCATAAGGCGAAATAGGCATTTGCCTGTGGCGCCATCGTCCCGGGGGCACCATCGTCCTGGGAGGAGGGCACCACTCTCCACCTCCTTCTCTTTCGGGCCTTCCGGCCAGCGCAGACCCACCTTCGCACCACGCAAGCCCACCTTTGGGGCCTTCAGAGATTGTGAGGTCTGTAGGAACTTGGAAGCTAGGTATGTGGGGTTTATATATCTGTAGAAGGTCCAGGGTGGGAGAAAGAACTTTTCTTTGAAGCAGGTGTGAATGTTGTAATTAATCACCTTGATTAGCATTTAATGGCCCTGTGGCTTCAAGGCCTGGCTTCTTCTTGCCTGGGAGAATCTTTTTTTGGGAGGAGTTAGCTGTCCCTGATTGTTTACTGTCTGGATTTCTTCTGTTTTCAGAGTGTTGTTCTTTATTTATTGTCCTGATTTTAGAGGGTTTTTTTTAATACTGAGGGCTATCTGGGTTATCTAAGTCCACACTGCCCTATATCCCTGTTCAATGTTTAGTGCTAAATTTGCAAATACAGTAGAGTCTCACTTATCCAACATAAACGGGCCGGCAGAACGTTGGATAAGCGAATATGTTGGATGATAAGGAGAGATGAAGGAAAAGCCTATTAAACATCAAATTAGGTTATGATTTTACAAATGAAGCACCAAAACATCATGTTATACAACAAATTTGACAGAAAAAGTAGTTCAATACGCAGTAATGCTATGTAGTAATTACTATATTTACGAATTTAGCACCAAAATATCACGATATTTTGAAAGCATTGACTACAAAAATGCGTTGGATAATCCAGAACGTTGGATAAGCGAGTGTTGGATAAGTGAGACTCTACTGTATGTCCATACAATATATTCTATAATATACAGTTATTATATTGTATTATTAGTACTGTATTAGTATTATATTGTATTATTATTAGTAGTATTCTATTGTATTACAATATTATATGTCCATACAATATATTCTATAATATACAGGTATTATATTTTATTATTATTAGTAGTAGTAGTATTCTATTGTATTACAATATCATATGTCCATACAATATATTCTATAATATAGTTATTATATTGTATTATTAATATTAGTATTATATTATTAGTAGTATTATATTGTATTAGTAGTACTATTATATAAGTGAGACTCTACTGTATAGTAATTCCTACATAACATTACCATGTATTGAACTGCTTTTTCTATTGATTTGTTGTAAAACATGATGTTTTGGTGCTTAATTTTTAAAATCATAATGTAATTTGATGTTTTATAGGCTTTTCCTTTATACTTCCTTATTATCCAACATTTTCGCTTATCCAACGCTTTTATTTTTCAGTGATTGGTTTGGGGGGGGGGGTGCCAAAATTCTGTTCGCCTACACTTGAAAAATACCTAGGGCCGGCTCTGTTTATCAGCGCCACACCCACGAAACCTTTGGGGTTGGTGCTGGGGGCTTTGGAGAGGTGTTTGATGAAGAAAGGCTTCGTGGGGAGGATCAGGACCTGATCCCTGAGCATTGGCTGCAACGTGGGTTGGGAAAGGGACCCCGATTGGGAGCATCTTTCTCCATCGAGGGTCTTTCTTTGGACAACAAAGGAACGCGAGAAGGTTGGGTGGGAGAGTGGGTGGGTGTGTGGCCAACGCTGCTCCGGAGACGCCGCCTCCTTTCGGGAGCCTCCAGCCAATGGGGCCCGGCGGGTGACGCTGCGGCTCCTTGGTTTCCCTTTTTCCCCTCCCCTTCTGTCTGGCTGCAGCGAGAGGCTCAGACGGGAAAGAGGAGGAGGAGGAGGAGAGGAAGGAGGAGGAGGAACGGGCTGGGAGGGGCGGCTTGAAAGAAGAACTCCGGGAGGAGGAGGAGGAGGAGGGGGAAAAAAAATTGGACAAACGGGCATTTCTTAGAATTCTCACCTAACGGATCGGCACCCTTTGCAATATATTTCCCTTTGTGTCCAATTCGGATGCTGGAAAGGGAGGGAATGATGTGATTCCGCTCGCTTTGGTTGGATTCGGCGTCGCTGGCGTGGCTCCTTTCCTTTGTGTCTGATTTGGGAAGGGAGGAGGAGGAGGAGGAGGCTGCGGTTCTGCTCGGAGAAGGAGAAGAAGGAGAAGAGGAGGAGGAGGATCCCCGCTGCCCACCCACCCACCCGGTCGCCTCCCTCCTCCGGCCGGGACCATGCCCAGCTCCTTGTTCGCGGAGATGGAGCGGGGCGGGGAAGCCCTGGACGACCAGCGGGCCTTGCAGATCGCCCTGGACCAGCTCTCCCTCCTGGGCTTGGACGGAGGCGGGGGAGGGGGCTGCAACGGCGGCGAGGCCGGCGCCCTCTTCGACCACGAGCCCCGCAAGAAGAGCGTCAACATGACCGAGTGCGTCCCCGTGCCCAGCTCCGAGCACGTCGCCGAGATCGTGGGCAGGCAAGGTGGGCAAGGAGGGCGCCGGCCCACGGGCACCCCTGTGGCCTCGGGTGGAGACAAAGGAAAACCCTGGGATGATGGAGGGATGGATGCCCGGGAGGAGGGATGCGAGGGAGGGGCCTCCAGGATCATCATGGCCATTGGCAGCCCCTCCCCTCAGCCCGAAGAGCTGGGCTCATCATACTGTAATACAATATAATAATATTTATAATCAAACAATATAATAACGATATTATAGAATATATTACATGGACATATAATATTGTAATACAATGTAATACTAATAATAACAATGCAGTATAATAACCATATTATAGAATATATTGTATGGACACATAAGATTGTAATACAATAGACTACTAAGACTAATAATACAATAGTACTATTAATAATAATACAATATAATAACTATATTATAGAATATATTACATGGACATATAATATTGTAATACAATGTAATACTAATAATAACAATGCAGTATAATAACTATATTATAGAATATATTGTATGGACACATAATATTGTAATACAATAGACTACTAAGACTAATAATACAATAGTACTATTAATAATAATACAATATAATAACTATATTATAGAATATATTACATGGACATATAATATTGTAATACAATGTAATACTAATAATAACAATGCAGTATAATAACTATATTATAGAATATATTACATGGACATATAATATTGTAATACAATGTAATACTAATAATAACAATGCAGTATAATAACTATATTATAGAATATATTACATGGACATATAATATTGTAATACAATGTAATACTAATAATAACAATGCAGTATAATAACCATATTATAGAATATATTACATGGACATATAATATTGTAATACAATGTAATACTAATAATAACAATGCAGTATAATAACTATATTATAGAATATATTACATGGACATATAATATTGTAATACAATGTAATACTAATAATAACAATGCAGTATAATAACTATATTATAGAATATATTACATGGACATATAATATTGTAATACAATGTAATACTAATAATAACAATACAGTATAATAACTATATTATAGAATATATTACATGGACATATAATATTGTAATACAATGTAATACTAATAATAACAATGCAGTATAATAACTATATTATAGAATATATTACATGGACATATAATATTGTAATACAATGTAATACTAATAATAACAATGCAGTATAATAACTATATTATAGAATATATTACATGGACATATAATATTGTAATACAATATAATAATATTTATAATCAAACAATATAATAACGATATTATAGAATATATTACATGGACATATAATATTGTAATACAATGTAATACTAATAATAACAATGCAGTATAATAACTATATTATAGAATATATTACATGGACATATAATATTGTAATACAATGTAATACTAATAATAACAATGCAGTATAATAACTATATTATAGAATATATTACATGGACATATAATATTGTAATACAATGTAATACTAATAATAACAATGCAGTATAATAACTATATTATAGAATATATTACATGGACATATAATATTGTAATACAATGTAATACTAATAATAACAATGCAGTATAATAACTATATTATAGAATATATTGTATGGACACATAATATTGTAATACAATAGACTACTAAGACTAATAATACAATAGTACTATTAATAATACAGTAGAGTCTCACTTATCCAACATTCTGGATTATCCAACGCATTTTTGTAGTCAATGTTTTCAATATATCGTGATATTTTGGTGCTAAATTCATAAATACAGTTATTACTACATAGAATTACTGCATATTGAACTACTTTTTCTGCCAAATTTGTTGTCTAACATGATGTTTTGGTGCTTAATTTGTAAAATCATAACCTAATTTGATGTTTAATAGGCTTTTCCTTAATGCCTCCTTATTATCCAACATATTCGCTTATCCAACATTCTACCGGCCCGTTTATGTTGGATAAGTGAGACTCTACTGTAATACAATATAATACTACTACTGATAATACAATATAATAACTATATTATAGAATATATTACATGGACATATAACATTGTAATACAATGTAATACTAATAATAACAATGCAGTATAATAACTATATTATAGAATATATTGTATGGACACATAATATTGTAATACAATAGACTACTAAGACTAATAATACAATAGTACTATTAATAATAATACAATATAATACTACTACTGATAATACAATATAATAACTATATTATAGAATATATTACATGGACATATAATATTGTAATACAATGTAATACTAATAATAACAATGCAGTATAATAACTATATTATAGAATATATTGTATGGACACATAATATTGTAATACAATAGACTACTAAGACTAATAATACAATACTACTATTAATAATAATACAATATAATACTACTACTGATAATACAATATAATAACTATATTATAGAATATATTACATGGACATATAATATTGTAATACAATGTAATACTAATAATAACAATGCAGTATAATAACTATATTATAGAATATATTGTATGGACACATAATATTGTAATACAATAGACTACTAAGACTAATAATACAATAGTACTATTAATGATAATACAATATAATACTACTACTGATAATACAATATAATAACTATATTATAGAATATATTGCATGGACATATAATATTGTAATACAATAGACTACTACTACTAATAATACAATTTACTACTACTAATAATAAGAGCTGGGCTCATAATATAACATACTCTATGCGCATATAATATTGTAATACAATGTAATAATAATAATTAAAAAATATAATAACTGTACATTATAGAATATATTGTATGGACATAAAATACAGTACTAATAATACAATATAATAACTGTATATTATAGAATATATTGTATGGACATATAATATTGTAATACAATAGACTACTACTACTAATAATACTATATAATATTACTACTAATAATAATACAATGTAATAACTGTATATTATAGCATATATTGTGTGGACATATAATATTGCAATACAATAGAATACTACTACTACTACTAATACAATATAATAACTGTATATTATAGAATATATTGTATGGACATATAATATTGTAATACAAGAGAATACTAAGACTAATAATAATACAATATAATAACTGTATATTATAGAATATATTGTATGGACATATAATATTGTAATACAAGAGAATGCTAAGACTAATAATACAATAGATACTAAGACTAATAATACAATAGAATACTACTAAGAATACAATATAATAACTGTATATTATAGAATATATTGTATGGACATATAATATTGTAATACAATAGAATACTAAGACTAATAATAATGCAATATAATAACTGTATATTATAGAATATATTGTATGGACATATAATATTGTAATACAAGAGAATGCTAAGACTAATAATACAATAGAATACTATTAATAATACAATAGATACTAAGACTAATAATACAATAGAATACTAATAATACAATAGAATACAGTAGAGTCTCACTTATCCAACATTCTGGATTATCCAACGCATTTTTGTAGTCAATGTTTTCAATACATTGTGATATTTTGGTGCTAAATTCATAAATACAGTAATTACTACATAGCATTACTGTGTATTGAACTACTAATAATAACAATGCAGTATAATAACTATATTATAGAATATATTGTATGGACACATAATATTGTAATACAATAGACTACTAAGACTAATAATACAATAGTACTATTAATAATAATACAATATAATACTACTACTGATAATACAATATAATAACTGTATATTATAGAATATATTGTATTGAGACATAATATTGTAATACAATAGACTACTACTAATAATAATGCAATATAATACTACTACTAATAATGCAATATAATACTATATAATATTACTACTAATAATAATACAATATAATAACTGTATATTATAGAATATATTGTATGGACATATATTGTAATACAATAGAATACTACTAATACAGTATAATTGTATATTACAGAATATATTGCATGGACATATAATATTGTAATACAATAGAATACTACTAATACAGTATAATTGTATATTACAGAATATATTGTATGGACATAATATTGTAATACAATAGAATACTACTAATAATAATACAATATAATACTACTACTAATAATGCAATATAATACTATATAATATTACTACTAATGATAATATAATATAATAACTGTATATTATAGAATATATTGTATGAACATATAATATTGTAATACAATATAATACTACTAATAATAATACAAAATAATAACTGTATATTATAGAATATATTGTATGGACATATAATATTGTAATACAATAGAATACTAAGACTAATAATACAATATAATACTACTAATAATAATACAATATAATAACTGTATATTATAGAATATATTGTATGGACATATAATATTGTAATAATACAATAAAATACTACTAATACTACAATATAATAACTGTATATTATAGAATATATTGTATGGACATATAATATTGTAATACAATAGAATACTAAGACTAATAATACAATATAATACTACTACTCATACTACAATATAATAACTGTATATTATAGAATATATTGTATGGACATATAATATTGTAATACAATATAATAGTACTAATACAATATAATACTACTAATAATATAATACTAATATTAATAATACAATATAATAACTATATTATAGAATATATTGTATGGACATATGATATTGTAATACAATAGAATACTACTACTACTAATAATAATAAAATATAATACCTGTATATTATAGAATATATTGTATGGACATATAATATTGTAATACAATAGAATACTACTACTAACAATACAATATAATAACTGTATATTATAGAATATATTGTATGGACATATAATATTGTAATACAATAGAATACTACTACTAATAATACAATATAATACTAATACAGTACTAATAATACAATATAATAACTGTATATTATAGAATATATTGTATGGACATACAGTAGAGTCTCACTTATCCAACACTCGCTTATCCAACGTTCTGGATTATCCAACACATTTTTATAGTCAATGTTTTCAATACATCGTGATATTTTGTTGCTAAATTCGTAAATACAGTAATTACTACATAGCATTACTGTGTATTGAACTACTTTTTCTGTCAAATTTGTTGTATAACATGATGTTTTGGTGCTTAATTTGTAAAATCATAACCTAATTTGATGTTTAATAGGCTTTTCCTTAATCCCTCCTTATTATCCAACATATTCGCTTATCCAACATTCTGCCGGCCCGTTTATGTTGGATAAGTGAGACTCTACTGTATAATATTGTAATACAATATAATACTACTAATAATAATACAATATAATAACTGTATATTATATATCACATGTAATATAATACTAATAATGATACAACATATTACATGTAATATGTAATTACATGTGGCATAGCACAATATAGTAATATATAATATGGATCATAATATTGTAATATAATACTAAAATAATGCAATGTATTACATGTAATATTAATAATAATATTGCAATATAGTGGCATAGTACAATACAGTAATATATAATATGGATCATAATATTGTAATACACCATATTACTAAAATAATGCAATATATTACATGTAATATTACTAATAATATTGCAATATAGTGGCATAGTACAATACAGTAATATGTAATACTAATATTGTGCTATGCTAATAATATAATATATTGTATGTACATATAATATGTATCATAATATTGCAATACACTATATTACTAAAATAACGCAATGTATTACGTGTAATATTAATAATAATATTGCAATATAATGGCATAGTACAATACAGTTGTATATAATAAGGATCATAACATTGTAATACACTATATTACTAAAATAATGCAATGTATTACATGTGATATTACTAAAATATTGCAACATAGTTGCATAGTACAATACAGTAATATATAATACTAATACTGTGCTATGCTAATAATATATTGTATGTACATATAATATTGATCATAATATTGTAATACAATATAATACTAATAATAATCATACAATATAATAATTGTATGCCCTATATCACATGTAATATAATACTAATAATGATACAATATATTGTATGTAATAGTACTAATAATATTGCAATCTAGTGATATAGTACTATATAGTAATACACAATACTAATACTGTGCTATGCTAATAATATAATATATTGTATGTACATATACTATTGATCATAATATTGTAATACAATATAATACTAATACTAATCATACAGTATAATAACTCTATATTATCGATCACATGTAATATAATACTACCAATACAATATATTACATGTAACATTACTATTAAAATTGCAATATAGTAGCATAGTAATGTATAATACTAATAGTGTGCTATGCTAATAATATAATAGATTGTATGTACATATAATATGGATCATAATATTGTAATATAATATAATATGAATAATCATACAATATAATAATTATATATCACATGTAATATTACTAATAATATTGCAGTCTAGTGGTATAGTACAATATAATACTAATAGTGTGCTATGCTAATAATATATTGTATGTACATATAATATTGATCATAATTTTGTAATACAATATAATACTAATAAGAGAAGGGTGGGATGTAAATAAATATTATAATTAATATTATATCATAATTATTATAATAGCATAATATCCCTTTCCAATCTATTTATTATTATCATTATTATATCATCATAATCATAATTATTATAACATCATAATCTCCATCTCCCCTCTATTCATTACTATTGTCATTACAGTAGAGTCTCACTTATCCAACATTCACTTATCCAACGTTCTCGATTATCCAATGCATTTTTGTAGTCAATGTTTTCAATATTTTGGTGCTAAATTTGTAAATACAGTAATTACTATGTAGCATTACTGCGTATTGAACTACTTTTTCTGCCAAATTTGTTGTATAACATGATGCTTTGGTGCTTAATTTCTAAAATCATAAGCTAATTTGTTGCTTAATAGGCTTCTCCTTAATCTCTCCTTATTAACCGACATATTCACTTATCCAACGTTCTGCCGGCCCATTTATGTCGGATAAGTGAGATTCTACTGTATTGTTATTCCACTCTTTTTAGAAGGTTTAGAAGAAAGCCATGCCTCTCATTCATATCTATATATATAAAAGAGTGATGGCATCAGGGCAACGGACAAAACAGCAAAACAACAAAACTACAGGCCCCCCAACCTCGAAATTTGACAACACAACCCATCATTCACGGCTCTAGGTTGATACAACAAAAAGAAAAGAAAAATAAAGTCCTAATTAGAGGGAGAGGAATAATTGTTTTTATCCAATTGTTGCCAGTTTGAAGGCTAAGCTCTGCCCACTTGGTCTCCTAGCAACCTCCTCAGCCCAGGGGACAGGCACAGTTAGGCCTCTCTTAGGCCTCTTCCACAGATTATCAGATTTTAACTGGATTATATGGCAGTGTAGACTCAAGGCCCTTCCACACAGCTATATAACCCATTTAGAATCTTATATTATCTGCTTTGCACTGGATTATCTTGAGTCCACACTGCCATATAATCAATACCACCACTACCTCAACAATTTCTCACCAACAGCACCAGACAATGCCACAGCAACATGTGGCCGGGCACAGCTAGCATACACACACACACACACACATATATATATACACACACACACACATATATATATGGCGTAGCTTCCTTCTAAACCTCTAAAAAGAGAGGAATAATGATGATGTTGATAAATATCCATAATGATAATATCCATAATAATCAATAGTAATATATATCCATCCATCCCTAGGGGTCGGTCTTTCTTTCTTTCTTTCTTTCTTTCTTTCTTTCTTTCTTTCTTTCTTTCTTTCTTTCTTTCTTTCTTTCTTTCTCTGATAGTCTTTCTGCTCTGATTTTCTGCTCTGATTCTGTGGTTTTGGGTTTTTTTTGTCTCCTTTTCTCCCCCCCCCTCCTTTCCCCCCTTTTTGCCCCCATGATGTCTGCCCAAGCGAGGACTTCAGCCAATGGGAAGGCAGCTTGGCTCAGTGAGTCGGGGCCAAAGGGGTGGCATTGCCATGCTGGGAAAGCCACATCCACCTCCCAAAGGGCATTGGATTCATAATATTGCATTATAGTGTATAGTAATAATAATAATTAACAACAAAAACTTTATTTGTAGTACAATATAATGATATATAATACTAATATTGTGCTCCTGCCAACCTAGCAGCTTGAAAACATGCAAATGTGAGTAGATCAATAGGTACTGCTCCGGTGGTACCGGCGCTCCATGCAGTCGTGCCAATGGCCACATGACCTTGGAGGTGTCTATGGACAACGCCGGCTCTTTGGCTTAGAAATGGAGATGAGCACCAACCCCCAGAGTGTGAGTAAATCAATAGGTACTGCTCCGGCGGGAAGGTAATGGCGCTCCATGCAGTCATGCCAGCCACATGACCTTGGAGGTGTCTATGGACAACGCCGGCTCTTCGGCTTAGAAATGGAGATGAGCACCAACCCCCAGAGTGTGAGTAAATCAATAGGTACTGCTCCGGCGGGAAGGTAATGGCGCTCCATGCAGTCATGCCAGCCACATGACCTTGGAGGTGTCTATGGACAACGCCGGCTCTTCAGCTTAGAAATGGAGATGAGCACCAACCCCCAGAGTCGGTCACAACTGGACGTAATGTCAGGGGAAACCTTTACCTTTTTAATATTGTGCTATGCTAATAATATGATATATTATATATACATATAATATTATAATGTAACATAATACATAACTAATAATCATACAGTATAATAATGTATACTACTAATATTGTGCTCTGCTAATAATATATATACATGTAGTATTAATGCAATTTAATAATATATAATACTAATACAGTGCTATGCTAATATAATATATTACAATAGAGTCTCGCTTATCCAACGTAAACGGGCCGGCATAACGTTGGATAAGCGAATATGTTGGATAATAAGGAGGCATTATGGAAAAGCCTATTAAACATCAAATTAGTTTATGATTTTACATATTAAGCACCAAAACATCATGTTATACAACAAATTTGACAGAAAAAGTAGTTCAATACTCACTAATGCTATGTAGTAATTACTGTATTTACGAATTTAGCACCAAAATATCATGATATATTGAAAACATCGACTACAAAAATGTGTTGGATAATCCAGAACGTTGGATAAGCGAGTGTTGGATAAGTGAGACTCTACTGTACTTGTTTTTCACTTTTAATCTTAGGAAATCATAAACTTACTTAAAACATTATGCAGTGTTTTTGGTATGATTCCCAACCACAAAATTTGGAGATGACAACGGAATGATCAGATTATGTTAATGCCGACACAACATTATACTGTACATATAATATTCGTAATATTATATTGTAATACGATATAATACTAATAATACAATATAATAATATTAATTATATATTATATTTTACATGTAATATTACTAATAATATTACAATATGTTGATATAGTACAATATAGTAATTTATTGCCAGTATTGTACTATGCTAATAATATTATATTGTATGTAAATTTAATTTGTAAGCTGCTCTGAGTCCCCTTCGGGGTGAGAAGGGTGGCATATAAATGTAGCTAATTAATTAATTAATTAATTAATAAAACAGAGGCCTAACAAACTCTCTTGCTCTTCCGCCTCTTCTCTCGTTTCTAGGTTGTAAGATCAAGGCGCTGCGGGCTAAGACCAACACCTACATCAAGACGCCGGTCCGTGGGGAGGAGCCACTCTTCGTGGTCACGGGCCGGAAAGAGGACGTGGCCATGGCCCGCCGGGAGATCATCTCTGCTGCCGAGCACTTCTCCCTCATCCGTGCCTCCCGTCACAAGAGCGCCGCCCTCAACGGGGCCTCCGCCGCAGCCCCTGCCCCGCCTCACCTCCCAGGCCAAACCACCATCCAGGTGCGGGTGCCTTACCGGGTGGTGGGCCTCGTCGTGGGGCCCAAAGGTGCCACCATCAAACGCATCCAGCAGCAGACGCACACTTACATCGTCACACCCAGCCGCGACAAGGAGCCTGTCTTCGAGGTGACCGGCATGCCCGAGAACGTGGACCGTGCCCGGGAGGAGATCGAGGCCCACATCGCCCTCCGCACTGGTGCCGGAGGAGTCGGAGGTGCCGGAGGCCTCGTCGAGCTTCCCGACGACAACGACTTCCACGCCAATGGTACCGATGTGGGCTTTGAGATGAGCGGCAGCCTCTGGAGCAAACCCACGCCGCCGCCGCCTCCACCGCCACCTCCTCCACCACCCAGCATCCCCCCAACACCTGGCCGCAAGCCTTTTGGCACCCTCCGCCATGACAGCTCTAGCTCCCTGGGCAGCGCCTCCACCGACTCCTTCCACCGCCTGGCCGACTTCAGCCCGCCCAGCCCAGCCCTCAGCTTCACCCACCACAATGGCAACGGTTACGGCGCTTACGGTGGCGCAGAAGGGCTGCCTTCGCCCGATGTGCCCCCGCCGCCACCGCCCTTTGATTCTCCGCCTGGCTTCGACTGTGCACCGTTGCTTTGGTCCCATTTCGAGCGTGGGGCCCCCTCGTCTCCGGGTGCTGTGGCTCTCCCTGCTGCACCCAACGCTAACCTCGCTGTGCTGGTGAGCAGCGGAGGGCAGAGGCGTGGCGTTGGGCCGCCTCCGACGAGGGTCTCCCCACCGCTGCACGTGGCCCTTCCGGCCGAGCAGCCGCAGCAGCATCCTTTGGCCCGACGGGTGCGGAGCGACCCCGGTGGCCGGCTGATCGCGGCAGCCGTGGCCGCCGCAGCAGCTGCCTCTTCCTCTTCCTACCCACTCTATGCCAATGGGTTAAGCTGCCCCTTGTCCGGCCTGCCCTCCGACTCTTCGGCCTCTTCCTCCTCCTCGTCCAGCTCTTCCTCCAGCTCCTCGTGCTCCTCGTCGGGGCTGCGGAGGAAGGGCAGCCGCGAGTGCGCCGTCTGCTTCGAGAGCGAGGTGATTGCGGCTCTGGTGCCCTGCGGCCACAACCTCTTCTGCCTGGAGTGTGCCAACCGCATCTGCGAGAGGAGCCAGCCCCAGTGCCCCGTCTGCCACAGCGCCGTCACCCAGGCCATCCGCATCTTCTCCTAAAAAGAGGGCTGCCTTTTCTCCCCGGCTCCGTTTACACCAGGCATTTAAATAAGTTTCAAAGCGGGATTGCTGCGCAGCTGATTACCTAGGACACTGCTTCTTAAACTGTGCGTCCCCGTCGCTCAATCCCGAAAAAAAATGACAACAGTATATGCTTTCTGAATGTCACCTAGTGGCTGTTTTAGACTTTTGCACAAAGCCGTTGTGCAGTGTTTACAGTGGACTCTGCAGAAGATGCTTCAGCTGTATTTCATGACAGGAAACTCAGCCTGTTTAGCAAGCCTTGCCAATGCCGGTTTGTTATCAATAGATGTTTGATTTTTTTATACCTATTTTATATACCAATATACCTGAGGTCACATTAAAATTTCTCGGGCCGGTGGAAAAGTTTAAGAAGCCCTGACCTAGGAGACCCTGCAACCAGTTGGTGACTACGCAAACCACAGAGCACTGATGCGCATTAAGGGCTTTCTTTCGCGCACGTTTGTGGGAGTTTGTTGTCTCGCCACAGTTTGAAGCTAGATCTGAACCGCATTAAATGGTCAGTGCAGCTGGGGCCTCGGTCAGTCACACCCACACACCTATATTCAGGCGCACAACGTACGCACACCTCTAAGCAACCTCTTCCACTCACATGGATAATCCTGCCTGTGTGTGTATATAAATGTAGATATACAGATACGCACACACATACTATCCACGTTGGGCTTTTCAAGCTGCAGTAGTCGCACATCCCAAAAGAAATCGCAAGAACACAAAGTCACAATAGAGAGGACCTGACCTTTTGCAGGATGGTCACCATCTTTATTTTTTATTTTTTTGTATTTTTATTTTGCATTGAGTGTACTGTAGCCTAGGATGGGTTAAAGGGGGATATTTGTAACATCTGGTGCATGCTCTAAATATTAAGGAACAGCATTCTAGAAATAGACTAGTTTTACACTTTCTCTTTAAGACAAGCTTCCAAAATGCTTCTCTTTCTCTCTCGTCTCTTCCTCTCTTGTCTTTCACACTGTTCTAAATTAAAGTAGGAAAAATGCATATTGGAGTATGATGGCGTGTGAACAGTTAGTATAATGTGCTGGTAGTTGCTTAGATTGCTTCCTGAGAAATAAATGTATGGATGGATTCCTTTCCTTGAATGTTCGTGCAAAGGCGACATTTTTTTCCTGTGAAAAAAAAAAGTTGATGATGATGATGATGATCATAATAATAATAATAATAATAATAAATAATAGAAACCTTATGATACTGCAGCTTTATCAAAGAAAAAAAAGGAAACTGTAACATATCTCTTATATATATAAATATATAAAAATGTTTAAAGGTTTTAAAAGATAAATTGCATTAATACAGATTGAAGTATTTTATTCTTTTTTGACTTGAAAATTTATATTTCATATTGCAAAGATGTTTACAAGTATTTTAATTTAAGTTCAGTGAACTTTTTTGTAGCTGGGTTAAATTTTTTTTATTTTTTTCGTATGACCTTAATGGCAAGGAACACTGTATTATTTTTAGTATCACACAATTGTGAATGGAATTACAAAACCATAAATGTGTAATACTTTGAACAGTATTCTGTTGGGATGGAGATTTTTTATAGGTTCAGAAAAAAAATCTTTTAAATCTGCTTCGCCCAGCATATTTTCTATTCAGTGATATGAAGCATATTTTATTCTATATTATTACAAAAAAAATTGGAAGCGTTGAAATATACATCAAAAGGAACTGTGGATGCTTTCTAACATTTGTATAAATAGGATTCAGTGGAAATTACAAAAAAAATTCTGTTGCACCACTATAGTTTAGTATTTCTATTTTAATACATTTGTTTACCACTTGTTTATGTATATGTAGGTGATATTACTTGATCTTAAATGTACTTTACTGAGCAAAGTTTTAAAAGAAGTATATTTTATTTTATGATAAAGGGCCTTTAACCTCATGGTCAAAATACTAATATTATATTTGCTGAGACAAGATTTGAAATTGTATCAAGAGTTTTATTTTTCTGACAGTTAAAGTTATACATAATAAAGGAAAAATACCTTAAGTAATGGTGCTACTTCATGTTTTTTAAGTATTTCTATATAAATAAAACAATCCTTAAAAGTATCTGGTGTTTTGATTAGAGTTTTGGTGCTTGTTTTTATTTTCAATCAGTCTTGAATGTATCTCTTGTGTCTTTGATGTGTCTGCTGCCCCATCTACACCGCCATATGATCCAGCTTGTGATACCAGATTTATCTGCTTTGATTAATTACAGTGTAGATTCATATTATTTCTTTATCATGTCAGAAGCGAATAGAGCAGTGATGGCCAACCTATGACATGCGTGTCAGCACTGACACGCCTAGCGATTTTTGCTGACACACTGCCGCATGCAGATTGATTGGATGACTATGTCTTTTGTGGCCAAATTCGGTGTGATTTGGTCCAGTGGTTTTGTTGTTTACTCCATGGGAATTAAGCACATCTATATATATAAAAGAGTGATGGAATCCTGGCGACCGCCAAAACAACAAAACTAAACACCCCACAACCTCGAAAATTGACAACACAACCCATCATCCACGCCTCTATGTTGATACAACAAAAAGAAAAGTAAAAATAAAGTCCTAATTAGAGGGAGATGAATAATTGTTTTTATCCAATTGCTGCCAGTTAGAAGGCTAAGCTCCGCCCACTTGGTCTCCTAGCAACCCACTCAGCCCTGGGGACAGGCAGAGTTAGGCCTCACTTAGGCCTCTTCCACACTGACTATAAAATACAGATTATCAGATTTTAACAGGATTAGATGGCAGTGTAGACTCAGGCCCTTCCACACAGCTATATTACCCATTTATAATGGACTTAATGTAAGGTAAAACATTTACCCATTACCTTAACTACCACCAGTTCCTCAATACTTTATTTCCCATACCACCAGACTTCACCACAGCAACGCGTGGCCGGGCACAGCTAGTTACATATATGTGTGTGTGTGTGTGTGTGTGTGTGTATCATTCTATTATTCTATTATTATTGTAGTATATTATTATATTATTGCTATTATATTATTATGTTATTCATTATTCATGACTACATTGAAACTAGAATAGAGAGAAATTAGCGTGGTAATTGCAAGAGGTACCATAGATTGTTGTACATGGAAATAATGGTAGTAAATAGTTTTTGATTTATTAAATACAGTTATATACAGTAGAGTCTCACTTATCCAAGCCTTGCTTATCCAAGCATCTGGATTATCCAAGACATTGTGTTGGATAATCCAGAACGTTGGATAAGTGAGTGTTGGATAAGTGAAACTACTGTAATTACAACATAACATTCTACGTATTGAACTGCTTTTTCTGTCAAATTTGTTGTAAAACATGATGTTTTGGTGCTTAATTTGTAAAATCACAACCTAATTTGATGTTTAATAGGCTTTTCCTTAATGCCTCCTTATTATCCAATATATTCGCTTATCCAAGCTTCTGCCAGCCTGTTTAGCTTGGATAAATGAGACTCTACTGTATTACAATTATATATTTTTGTTATTTAAACTATATACAGTAGAGTCTCACTTATCCAACATAAACAGGCCAGCAGAACGTTGGATAAGCGAATATGTTGGATAATAAGGAGAGATTAAGAAAAAGCCTATTAAACATCAAAATAGATTATGATTTTACAAATTAAGCACCAAAACATCATGTTATACAACAAATTTGACAGAAAAAGTAGCTCAATACGCAGTAATGTTATGTTGTAATTACTGTATTTACGAATTTAGCACCAAAATATCACGATATATTGAAAACATTGACTACAAAAATGTCTTGGATAATCCAGAAGCTTGGATAAGCGAGGCTTGGATAAGTGAGACTCTACAGTATATAACTGTATTTAATAAATCAAAAACTATTTACTACCATTATTTCCATGTACAACAATCTATGGTACGTTGGATAAGTGAGTGTTGGATAAGTGAAACTACTGTAATTACAACATAACATTCTACGTATTGAACTGCTTTTTCTGTCAAATTTGTTGTAAAACATGATGTTTTGGTGCTTAATTTGTAAAATCACAACCTAATTTGATGTTTAATAGGCTTTTCCTTAATCCCTCCTTATTATCCAGTATATGCGCTTATCCAAGCTTCTGCCAGCCCGTTTAGCTTGGATAAGTGAGACTCTACTGTATTATAATTATATATTTTTGTTATTTAAACTATATATATTGTGAAATTATGGGTTTTTTTCTCGAAGTGACACACCACCCAAGTCATGCTAGGTTTTTTGGTGAATTTTGACACACTTAGTGCAAAAGCTTGCCCATCATTGGAATAAAGGGTACAGATTTTTAAAAAACACCGTCGTACGGCATCCTCCATACAGTCCAGATTTATCACTGTCTGACTTCTGTTCCCAATAATGAAAGAAAATCTGTGGAGACATCTTGCTTCTGATGAAGACATTGAGAGAACTGTGAGACACTGGTTGCGGAAACAGAGTGTCGACTTCTTCCGTGACAGCTTCAGAAAGCTTGTTCATCGTTGGCAGAAATGCATCCAATTGTCTGGTGATTATGGGGAAAAGTGAATAGTGGTTGTTAAAGAGCACATTCTAAGGATTATTTCTGCATTTGATTTATTAAAATATTCCCATCCAGACCCAAGTAACAAAGGTGGAGGCATTACCTTCCTAGTAAGTAGTCTGTTGTTTGCTCTTCTCCACATTCACATCTCATGGACTCAACTTTGTGGCCCCTTTTCTTAAGATCGGCTCTGCATCTCATGGTGCCAGAGCACAGTCTGTTCAGTGCCTTCCAAGTCGTCCACTTATTTACTTATTTACAGTATTTATATTCCGCCCTTCTCACCCCAAAGGGGACTCAGGGCGGATCACATTATATACATATAGGGCAAACATTCAATATACACATGCCCATATACACATAGAAATGAGACAGAGACAGACACAGAGGCAATTTAACCTCCTGAGGGGATGTTCGATTCTGGCCACAGGGGGGAGCAGCTGCTTCATCATCCACTGTGACGGCACTTTCTCATTCTAATGTCGTACATTAGTTAAATTTGCCTCCCCAGTTTATAAGTGGTACCTTATTTCCTACTTGATAGATGCAACTATCCACAAATTGCTATAGCTCCCACTACTCAGGAGACACCAATGGCCCTCCCTCCAATGACAATACAGTGTGTGCCATGAACATGTCCAAGAGCCCTGCCAATGTCCTCTACAAACACCATACTGCCCACTACCCAAGTGAATGCTTTCATATGGGAAAAAATTCATCGTAGATTTTATATGTTTCCTCCATCACAGACACCCCAGTGTTTCTTAGTCTCTCCACTGGTGTGGAATTTGCATGATCCTGCCCACTGCATAAACCTTTCCTACTCCTAATTTGGCACACAAGAATCCCCATGTCCAATGAAAAATACTCAGTTTTGGGGGGAATTGACCTTGGTTTATAGAAGTTGTAGCTCACCTTCAGAAAACACTGTGAACCCAAAGAACAATGGATCTGGACCATTGTTCTATCTATATTTTATAATGTGTTTTATCTTATAATGTGTAATCTAATCTCACATATCTACACTGTACATTTTATAATGTGTTTTTTATCAGTTATAATTTTTTAACTGATTTATATTTACTGTATAATTTTTTATATATGCGTTTTATTGTAAGCTGCCCTGAGTCCCCTGTTGGGTGAGAAGGGCGGGATATAAATATTGTAATAAATAAATAAAATAAATAATTTTAGCATGCATACTCGACATGTCCTAATTCGAATACTGGTGAGTTTTGGGGGGAATTGCCCTTGACATTTGGGAGTTGTAGATACTGGGATTTAAAGTTCACCTGCAGTCAAAAAGCACTCTGAACCTCACCAAAGACGGATCTGGACCTAACTTGGCACAAAGATCCTCCATGAGCAACAAAAAACACTGGAAGGCTTTAGGGGGAATTCACCTTGATTTGGGGGAGTTGTAGTTCACCTACATCTAGAGAGCATTGTGAACTCAAATGACAAATTTGGATACTGGAAGGGTTTGAGAGGGATAGATCTCGATTTCTGGGAGTTGTAGTTCACCTCTACTATTTTCATGGTGGCTGTTTGCCTGGTTTTAACTAGGTAAGGTAAAGGTTTCTCCTGATGTCTAGTCATGTCTGACTCTGGGAGTTGGTTCTCATCTCCATTTCTAAGCCGAAGAGCCGGCGTTGTTCATAGACACCTCCAAGGTCATGTGGCCGACATGACTGCATGGAGCGCCGTTACCTTCCTGCCGGAGCAGTACCTATTCATCTACTCACATTGGCATGTTTTCAAACTGCTAGGTTGACAGAAGCTGGAGCTAACAGTGGATGCTCACTCTGCTCCTAGGTTTTGAACCTGGGACCTTTCAGTCTGGTAGTTCAGCAGCTCAGTGCTTTAACACACTTCGCCACCGGGGCTCCTAGGGTTATAACTAGAGCATTCTGTAATTTTAATCTGTAAGGTGCCTTCAGAAATTCATCCATGCCAATTGGGGAGGAAATGGAGAGAGGAACAGTACTTAGTATTTTGGCACATAGAACACTATACATAATGCATAATGTTGTACACAATATAGTATTCCAATAAACAGGAACAGCTTTACATTCAGATAGTGACCATTTCAGCCACAACGGTTTAGAAGGCTATAATAAGCCAATTTAGTTTCAGAGCAAAATGTAATAGCTAATTACATTTTAATTAACTTTCTTCCAACAACAGCTGTTGTAAGAGGTCTTTTCAAGCTACATTTATTTTTAGTATGTTTTAAAAATCCTACTTTTTGTGTGTGTCTGTATAAGCATCGCCCGCAAATGATATGTGATAAAAATGAAAAGATTCTTCTTTATACAGCTACTTGTGATTGCTTGTCGGAAATTTGGATAAGCAGAAGGAACTCGTTCTATGCTCATGTTTAAATTATAATATTCACTGCCAGACAGTATGGTTATGGCTACTGGTTTGAAAAGGGACGACAGTCAGAAACACAGAAGAGCAAAATGGAGAGAAGCCCAAGGCTTGCAAAAGTAAAGACAATAGCAGCACATTATGGCATTTATTCCTGCATAGTAGAGGGTTAGTTGTTGTAGATCAGGGGTCCTCAAACTTTTTAAACCGAGGGCCAGTCCACTATCCTTCAGACTGTTGAGGGGCCGGATTATCATTTGAAAAAAAAAATACAAACAAATTCCGATGCACACTGCACATGTCTTATTTGTAGTGCAAAAACATCAACAATAACAAGAACAATGAAAGAACAATACAATATTTAAAAATAAAAACAATTTTAACAAACATACATTTATCAGGATTTCAATGGGAAGTGTGGCCCTGCTTCTGGCCAATGAGATAGTCAAGTTAATTAGGGTTGTTGTTGTTGTGTGCCTTCAAGTCACTTCAGACTTTGGGTGAGCCTAAGTCTAAAATTTATTTATTTATTATTTATTTATTTACTGCATTTATTTACTACATTTGTATCACACCCTTCTCACCCCAAAGGGGACTCAGAGTGGCTTACAAATTATATGTACATACAATATATTATATTATTAGCATAGCACAATATTAGCATTATATATTACTTTATTGAACTATACCACTATACTGTAATATTATGAGTAATATTATATGTAATATAGAATATATAATTAATATTATTATGTGGTATTATTATTAGTGTTATATTGTATTACATTATAATATTATTATCAATATTATATGTATATACAATATATTATATTATAAAACTGAAGGCGGGGGCCAGGTAAATGACCTCGGAGGGCCGCATCCGGCCCCCGGGCCTTAGTTTGGGGACCCCTGTTGTAGATGGTGAGGTCAATTCCAACAGTGTGATTCTATAACTCTTTAAGGCGGTCCCTAAATTTTCCTACTTGACAGATGCAACTGTCTTTCGGGTTGCTTAGGTCAACAATGAGCAGGGCTATTTTTTATTTTAATTGTCGGGTGCTCACTCTGACATGGGCTGGCCTCGAACTCATGACCTCTTGGTCATAGTGATTTATTGCAGCTGGCTACTAAACAGCCTGAAAGGTAAAGGTTTCCCCCTGACATTAAGTCTAGTCGTGTCTGACTCTGGGGTTGGTGCTCGTCTCCATTTCTAAGCTGAAGAGCCAGCGTTGTCCTTAGACACCTCCAAGGTCATGTGGCCATTGGCATGACTGCATGGAGCATCATTACCTTCCTGCCAGAGCAGTACCTATTGATCTACTCACATTGGCATGTTTTTGAACTGCTAGGTTGGCAGAAGCTAGGGCTAACAGCGGGCGCTCACCCCGCTCCCCGGATTTGAACCACCAACCTTTCTGTCAGTAAGTTCAACAGCTCAGCAGTTTAATCCACTGCACCACCAGAGGCTCCCATCTCACACCCTTCTGGAATATCGTCGTCGTCTCACTCGTTCAGTCGTTTTCGACTATTCGTGACCTCATGGACCAGTCCACGCCAGAGCTCCCTGTCGGCTGTCACCGTCCCCAGTTCCTTCAAGGTCAAGCCAGTCACTTCAAGGATACCATCCATCCATCTCGCCCTTGGCCGGCCTCTCTTCCTTTTTCCTTCCATTTTCCCCAGCATCGTGATCTTTTCCAATCTTTCCTGTCTCCTCATGATGTGGCCAAAATACTTCAACTTTGCCTCTAATATTCTTCCCTCCAGTGAGCAGCCATTGGGCATTATTTCTTGGAGGATGGACTGGTTGGATCTTCTTGCCAAGGTCCAAGGCACTCTCAGGATTTTCCTCCAGCACCAGAGTTCAAAAGTGTCTATCTTCCTTCGCTCAGCCTTCCTTATGGTCCAGCTCTCACATCCATAGGTTACTATGGGGAATACCATTGCTTTCACTATGTGGACCTTCGTGGCCAGTGTGATGTCTCTGCTTTTCAGTATTTTATCGAGGTTGGCCATTGCTCTCCTCCCAAGAAGTAAACGTCTTCTGACTTCCTGGCTGCCGTCTGCATCTGCAGTGATCTTTGCACCTAGAAATATAAAGTCTGTCACTGCCTCCACGTTTTCTCCCTCTATTTGCCAGTTATCAATCAGTCTGGTTGCCATGATTTTGGTTTTCTTGATGTTTAACTGCAGCCCGGCTTTTGCACTTTCTTCTTTCATCTTGGTGATAAGGCTCCTCAGCTCTTCCTCACTTTCGGCCATCAGAGTGGTATCATCTGCATACCTAAGGTTGTTAATGTTTCTTCCAGAAATTTTAACCCTGGCCTTGGATTCCTCAAGCTCCGCACATCGCATGATGTGTTCTGCATACAAGTTGATTAGGGAGGGCGATAGTATACAACCCTGCCGCACTCCTTTCCCAATCTTGAACCAGTCTGTTGTTCTGTGATCTGTTCTTACTTGGTCTTTATACAGATTTCTCAGGAGACAGACAAGGAGACTTGGTATCCCCAGACCACCAAGAACATGCCACAGTTTATTATGATCCACGCAGTCGAAGGCTTTGGAATAGTCAATAAAGCAGAAGTAGATGTTTTTCTGAAACTCCCTGGCTTCCTCCATTATCCAGTGGATATTGGCAATTTGGTGTCTTGTTCCTCTGCCTTTTCTAAACCCAGCTTGGACATCTGGCAACTCTCGCTCCAGGTATTGCTGGAGTCTGCCTTGTAGGATCTTGAGCATTACATATATTTCATCTAAAGAGGAATTATGGTCTGAGCTCCAAAACACATGAAGGACAGCAGAGGGCAGAATCTTCCCGTTTTATGTACTGATTGCGTTGGAAGTAAAAGGCATCAATGAATGTATCAAGTAAAGTGGGTAAATAGTCCCTAATATTTTCTTTTCTATATATATACTAGCTGTGCTTGGCCACGCGTTGCTGTGGCGAAGTATGGTGGTATGGGAAATAAAGTATTGAGGAATTGTTTAATACAAACTCTCAAGCAACCAGAGACAACTGGTTATCTGGCATTGACCACTCCCCACGGGTGCCGGTTAAATGAGAGTTGATGGTCACAGCATTAATACAAACTCTCAAGCAACCAGAGATGACTCTCAGTTATCTGGCATCGACCACTCCCCACGGGTGCCGGTTAAATGAGAGTCGACGGCCACAGCATTAATACAAACTCTCAAACAACCAGAGATGACTCTCAGTTATCTGGCATCGACCACTCCCCACGGGTGCCGGTTAAATGAGAGTCGACGGCCACAGCATTAATACAAACTCTCAATCAACCAGAGACGACTCTCAGTTATCCAACATCAATCGCTCCCCATGGGTGCCAGTTAAATGAGAGTTGACTGTCATAGCATTAATACAAACTCTCAAGCAACCAGAGATGACTCTCTGTTATCCGGCATCAACCACTCCCCACGGGTGCCGGTTAACTGTGAGTTGATTGTCTATCATCTATATATATATATAAAAATGTTCTGACCATTTCTAATTTAAACTAAACAGCGAAATTGAGGCCCTGGGCTGAGTGGGTTGCTAGGAGACCAAGTGGGCAGAGCTTAGCCTTCTAACTGTCAGCAGACCAGATGGGTGGAGCTTAGCCTTCTAACTGGCAGCAATTGGATAAAAACAATTCTTCCTCTCCCTCTAATTAGGACTTTATTTTTCTTTTCTTTTTGTTGTATGAATGTAGAGGCATGGATGAGGGGTTGTGCTGCCAAGTTTAGTGTTTCTGGGATGTGTAGTTTTGTTGTTTTGTCCTAGGCCGAAATTTCATTACCCTTTTATATATATAGATTTAGTTCTATATGTATTCTCTTTCCTCCCTGTTCTAATCTTTCAAAGAAGATTGTTCCCTTTCTGACAAAGGGGAGCTGTGCCATATTGGGTTTCAATGGCAGCCTTTCAGCATTTTCCAAATAAAATAGGCCCTTTTGAACCTGCATGCAAACACCTTCACCTTTTTCTCTTTGGAAGTCTTTGCCAAACAAAGAAGAAGAAGAAAGACAAACCGGGTGCCTTTTAATCTGCTTTAAGGGGACGGCGGCGGAGAGAGACCCCTTCAGTGTGCTTTTCACAGCAACATGGAGAAGTTTAATAAGCAATTAATGGCTCGAAAATCAGCAGGCCTCCTAAATCCATTAACCCTGAAATTAATTATTTAGAGAAATCTTCTATCTTATCTTTCATTTCAAACACGCCGTGCTGCCACTGTAGTTTCTCAGTCAACCATGTGCCTCGACCCAGGATTTGGAGGCCACCTTTCATCACACTAGAAAGACCATCTATAGTTCACTTTTTAAGTGTGTGCAGACAGTCATACCCATTCTGCATTTGGGGGACTGTCCACCTACACTTGTAATCCTACACTTGAACCACACAAAACACTACTGCAGGTAAAGGTAAAGGTTTTCCCCTGACATTAAGTCCAGTCGTGTCCAACTCTGGTGGTTGGTGCTCATCTCCATTTCTAAGCTGAAGAGCCAGCGTTGTCCTTAAACACCTCCAAGATCATGTGGCTGGCATGACTGCATGTCACGCAATTACCTTCCCGCTGGAGAGGGCTTGGGCTGTGGCGCAGGCTGGAGAGTAGCTGCAATGAATCACTGCAATGAATCACTCTGACCAGGAGGTTATGAGTTCGAGGCCCACTTGGAGCCTATGTTTGTCTTGTCTTTGTTCTATGTTAAAATGCATTGAATGTTTGCCTATATGTGTAATGTGATCCGCCCTGAGTCCCCTTCGGGGTGAGAAGGGCGGAATATAAATGCTGTAAATAAATAAATAATAAATATTGATCTACTCACATTTTGCATGTTTTCAAACTGCTAGGTTGGCAGAAGCTGGGGCTAACAGCAGGCACTCACTCCTCTCCCCGGATTCGAACCGCCAACCTTTCGATCCGCAAGTTCAGCAGCTCAGCGCTTAAATACGCTGCACCATTATGGCTCCCTAACACTACCGTATTTTCCCGAAAATAAGACTTTTGCTCCAAAAGACATATTAGGGCTTATTTTCAGAGCAATGTCTTATTTTTTTTTCATGTACAAGCATGGCCCGAGTTACAAATATCCAACTTGCAAATGAATGGGGTGAGACAACAGGAAGTGAAACGTCAGAAGGGAATGCTTCTGGAATATGGCCATACAGCCCAAAAAACTCACAGCAACCCAGTGATTCCGGCCATTAAAGCCTTCAACAACACAATATGCATAAAGGTTTTCCCCTGACAGTAAGTCCAGTCATGACCGACTCTTATGGTTGGTGCTCATCTCCATTTCTAAGCCAAAGAGCCGGCGTTGTCCGTAGACACCTCCAAGGTCATGTGGCCACTGGCATGACTGCATGGAGTGCCATTACCTTCCCGCCGGAGTGGTACCTATTGATCTACTCACATTTGCATGTTTTCGAACTGCTAGGACGGCAGAAAATATGCATTTAAGTCATTGTATATTGGTAGATAGATAGATAGCTTGACATGCATTTTAATATACATTTGTCCAGTGCAGGATCACAGCACTATAATTCAGAATATCATACCCCAATAGACAGAAAATTGCTTCATACATGCAAGGATTCCCACCTCCCCCCATAATTTTCCTGAAATACAAGCATAATAGCTTCTTCATGCTAACAACACGAGATCGGTATACGTCTGTTATGATTTCCCCACTTTGCTACACATTTGAGCATATCAGTTCATTAGCTTCAGCCATGTTTAAATCAATAGCAGTCTTGGATTTCTTCCTGATCAGTTTTCCCCCAGACGGACCCTTCTCTTTACTGTGAATAACCTGAATATATTGGTCGTTGCAACTTGGCTGATCACTGCTAGAAACAGAATCCGACTCAGTTGGAGACGGTTCAGGTTTGTGCTTGGATTTCGGTTTCATGTAGTGTTCTGGGTAGGACTGGCCCAGGTCAATATTCTTCATGTGGATCTTCCTCTGGGCATGTGGAGGCCGCTCAAACATAAGCCCAAAATCGTCTTCCCAAGATCGGTAGTGCATTTTGGCCAAGGCCTTGTTGCTCAGGATTGGGTTGTCGGCGCACTCGCCAATGTAGAAGTGAGGGGCCCTGCGGAGGTCGGAGAGAGACCTTGGGTGATGGGACTTTTTGGCCATGCCTCTCCTGAACTCGTCCTCTTCCTCATCTTCGGTGAAATGCATGGAGTACACCCTGTGAGGCGGTCGAACCATGTATCCCCGGAAGTTTCTTGGATACAGCTCCACTACGTTGCCGGATTCATCTATTTTGTAATTCCTGGGCACCTGTGTATTCGAGCGGAGGATTTTCACAGGAGGCTCGTGCTCGTTGACTATCAAATACCGGGCTGTGTGAGCTCTGCGGCCTGAGAAAGAAGGGACTCTGGCGGCACTTCGGGCCTCTGGGTTCATTTGCCGGATGCTCTTCCTAAACAGGGGTTCTGAATGGACATCTCCGCGCTTCTTGTACTTTGCAGGGGTATAAGCCTTGGCTCGGCAGAGTTCGCTTGCACTCCCATGCACACTGGGGTATCTGCGGACAGAAAAGAGGAAGACAGAGAGTGAGAGAGCGAAAACAACTTTAGCATAAACCATTTCTCATTCAAGGGATGTTCTTGAACTTACTGTCAAAGACTTTCATGGCCAGAATCACTAGGTTGCTGTCTGGCCATGTTCCAGAAGCCAGGTTGTCTGGCCATGTTCCAGAAGCATTCTCTCCTGATATTTTCCCCACATCTATGGCAGGCAACCTCAGAGGTTGTGAGGTCTGTTGGAAACTAGATTATCCAATTTCCGTAAGGAACTGAAGACCTGGTGGTGTCGGCAGGTTTTTCAGTAATTACATTGGAATACCACCGATTTCTGGGCCTGAATATATTGCACAAGATTTCTCTAACTTAAAATGATATATTTAATATATTGGGTTTATGGTTCCCTTCCCCTTGATCAGGTCATGTAAGTGTTATTTATTTCTATAATTGTATTCTTACTTTGCTTAATAAAGTGTTATTATATTGTTATGTAATGTTTGTGTTGTTTTTATGATTGGAAACCGCCCTGAGTCCCATCCGGGAGACAGGGCGGTATATAAATAAAGTTTATTATTATTATTATTATTATTATTATTATTATTATTATTATTATTATTATTATTATAGATAAGTGGGTTTATCTATTTGTGGAATAACTTTCAGGGTGGGAAAAAAGAACTCTTGTCTATTGGAGGCAAGTGTAAATGTTGCAATTGACTGCCTTGCTTAGCACTGAATAGCCTTGCAGCTTCAAAGCCTGGCTGCTTCCTGCCTGGGGGCATCCTTTGTTGGAAGATGCTAGCTGACCCTGATTGTTTCCTGTCTGAAATTCCTGTTTTCTGAGTGTTGTTCTTGATTTACTGTCCTGATTTTAGAGTGTTTTAAATACTGCCAGCCAGATTTTGTTCATTTTCATGGTTTCCTCCTTTCCGTTGAAATTGTCCACAAGCTTGTACGTTTCAGTGGTTTCTCTGTGTAGTCTGACATGGTTGCTGTTAGAGTGGTCCAGCATTTCTGTGTTCTCAAATAATATGCAGGTAACTTCCATACAAGAAACAACCTGGACCAGCTAACACTTTCCAGCTAACACTCCCCCCCAAGGCAGGAAGCAGCCAGGCTTTGAAGCTGAAAAGCTATTCAATGCTAATAAAGGTGACCAATGGCAACATTCACACTTGCCTCCAACAGAGAACGGTTCTTTCTCCCACCCTGGACATTATTCCACAGATATATAAAACCCACTTGCCTAGTTTCCAACAGACCTCACAACCTCTGAGGTTGCCTGCCACAGATGTGGGTGAAACGTCAGGAGAGAATGCTTCTGGAACATGGCCATACAGCCTGGAAAACTCACAGCAACCCAGTAAACAGATTTTTCTATGTGAGAGTTTTTTGTTTCCCAACCCAAGATAGTAGTAAACTTTTACCGATTAACTTATTCTGAGAAATAAAGATTACAATGTAGGGACTTGAGAGGGATGGATCTGCCATCGACACTGAACTGTCTGCATTCATCTGTGCCATTTGTGATTCATAGACACATGATACAACCATGACTTCATTCATGCCTACATCTATTGCCTTTGAGGGCTCAAAAGGAAAGCCTTACCTCTTAGGAACTGGTTCTTTTCTGGGCTTGTCTCCAATGGGAAGAGAAGGTGTTGGAGGGGGAGGAGAGATAGGCATTGGAGCTGCAGGTATGGAAGCAACTGCGGTAGGATTTCCTAGGTTTGGGCTGACTGGCTTTGGTACTTCAGGTTGCTGAACAGACTGAGAGATGGTTGGTATTTGCCTGTTTTTGGGAGACTCATAATTCAACACGCTGCCATTTTTCCTGGGCGTCACAGATTCCTGGCCATCGCTGTCCAGCTCTGGTCTTTTGTCATTGTCTTCTGCGGTTGGGATTCTCACTAAACAAATGAAACAAGTCAATTCTAACATCTGCCATCATCATATATTTTTAAAAGACTGTATTCACCTGAGAGATGGCATTTTCTGTGCAGAGGGGAAAGACACTCTCATTGTAGGTTATGCTTTCCACCGCAAAGTCATAGGCAGAAATAACTAAGCCTTTTCTAGTTTTAATGGAGGTGGAACAATCCATTCACAAAGGCTTTATGAACTGATCTTAACTGCTGAAACTTGGAAACTTATCTGTCTATCATTTATCAGTTGATCTACCTATCCTTTTTTTTTAAAAGAAAGAAATAATAATAATAATAATAATAATAATAATAATAATAATAATAATACAAGAAAGCCACACTACAAACTAGAGCTGACAGCTGGCACAACAAAACATTGCATGGAAAGTTCCTTGACAAAATTGAAGGAAAAGCTGATAAGGAGAAGACCTGGCTCTGGCTCACAAATAGGACCCTAAAGAAGGAGACAGAAGGCCTGATCCTTGCAGCCCAGGAGCAAGCCATCAGAACAAAGGCAATTCAGACCAAGATCGAAAAATCAGCTGATGACCCAAAATGCAAACTGGGCAAGGAAACCGACGAAACCATTGATCATCTCCTCAGCTGCTGTAAGAAAATCGCACAGACAGACTACAAACAGAGGCACAACTATGTGGCCCAAATGATTCATTGGAACTTATGCCTCAAGTACCACCTGCCAGCAGTAAAGAACTGGTGGGATCACAAACCTGCAAAAGTATTGGAAAATGAGCACGCAAAGATACTGTGGGACTTCCGAATCCAGACTGACAAAGTTATGGAACACAACACACCAGACATCACAGTTGTGGAAAAGAAAAAGGTTTGGATCATTGATGTCGCCATCCCAGGTGACAGTCGCATTGACAAAAAACAATAGGAAAAACTCAGCCGCTATCAGGACCTCAAGATTGAACTGCAAAGATTCTGGCAGAAACCAGTACAGGTGGTCCCGGTGGTGATGGGCACACTGGGTGCTGTGCCAAAAGATCTCAGCTGGCATTTGGAAACAACAGACATTGACAAAATTACAATCTGTCAACTGCAAAAGGCCACCCGACTGGGATCTGCGCGCATCATCCGAAAATACATCACACAGTCCTAGACACTTGGAAAGTGTTCGATTTGTGATTTTGTGAAACGAAATCCAGCATAACTATCTTGTTTGCTGTGTCATAATAAAATAATAATAATAATAATAATAATAATAATAATAATTTTTGTGATACGAAATCCAGCATATCTATCTTGTTTGCTGTGTCAGACTATGTCGTTGTGTCAATAATAATAATAATAATAATAATAATAATAACTTTATTCAGAATATGAATAACATATATTATCATCATCATCATCATCATCATCATCATCATCATCATCATCCTATGCCAGGAGAAAGGGAGATTATTTAAATAGAATAGGTAACTTTGAGCCTACCGTGTTTCCCCGAAAATAAGACAGTTAATTTTTGCTCCCAAAGATGCGCTAGGTCTTATTTTCAGGGGATGTCAATTTTCCATGAAGAAGAATTCACATTTATTGTTGAACAAAAAAATGAACATTTATTATATACTGTACTGTAGTTGTCATCACAAACCAGCAAAACCAGACAAACCGTGAATCCTATCAAGAATTTCTTGTTACTACCATTATTTCCATGTACAACACTCTATGGTACGTACATTTACCAATCCTGCATGCTCTGGTGTTCTGTTCCAAACAAAAACTTTGCTAGGTCTTACTTTCAGGGGAGGCCTTATATTTAACAATTCAGCAAAACCTCTGCTAGGTCTTATTTTCTGGGGATGTCTTATTTTAGGGGAAACAGGGTAGTTGACTACTTCTCAGTTTCAGAGATGCTGCATAACATGAGAATTCACTGCAAAGTCCCAAATTCCAGTGTTTGCCGATAACAAATTTCTACGCTGATGCTGAACCAGTCACTTTCAGGCTAACATACAGAAAAGTGCTGTGAGATCAAGACACGAATATCTTCAGAGACATCATGGAAGCTTAAGTGTATTAGAAACAAATGTATTACCTTAAACAGTGGTTCCCAACCTTTGGGCCTCCAGCTGTTTTGGACTTCAAGTCCCAGAAATCCCAGCTGTTAGGAATTGTGGGTGCTGAAGTCCAAAACACTCGGAGGCCCAAAGGTTGGGAACTAATGTGAGAAAGGGTTAAAGCGGATATGGTTGCAGCCTGTGACTTCCAAAGAACCTACATTCAAGCATAGCTGCTCACCTGCTGCCACTTTTTTCTTATCTTCAGTTCTTTCCTGCAATACACATAAAAGATAATTAACTACAAGGTACTTTATTTAAAAGCTTTAGTTAAGAAAAGAATAATATGTACATGGAGTAAATAATTGGGTACAGGATTCATCTTGTAAACCCTCTTCCATCTTTCACCATCTTTCTCCCAGAGTGGGAGTTAGAAAGAACCCAGAGAGCGTCAACTGAGGAGATGTTCACAGTAAAATGTAAAAACAATTAAAGGGGTAAATATAAAGGTTTTCCTCTGACATTAAGTCCAGTTGTGTCCGACTATGGGGGTTGGTGCTCATCTCTATTTCTAAGCCGAAGAGCCAGCGTTGTCCGTAGACACCTCCAACGTCATGTGGCTGGCATGACTGCATGAAGCGCCGTTACCTTCCCACCGGAGCGGTACCTATTGATCTACTCACATTTGCATGTTTTCAAACTGCTAGGTTGGCAGAAGCTGGGGCTAACAGCGGGAGCTCACTCCGCTCCCTGGTTTCAAACCTGCAACCTTTCAGTCTGCAGCTCAGCGCTTTGATACGCTGCGCCACCCAGGGTTAAAAAAAAAAACCCAATTAAAACCACCATTTAAAACAGGATAAAACAATTTTAAAAACCAAAATAAATACCTGACCTGTGTTTGCTTATTACAAGCCTGCTTCAGACTTTGCCTGCTGGCAAAAATAAAACAAGAAGGAGGTTAAGCTAACTCCCAATAGGAGGGTGTTCCAGAAGGTAGTGGCAGTGTTTGAGAAGGTTCTCCCTTTAAAAAATTAAAACAATGTTTTTTTCTTGGAATTAGAAGGGGAGAGTGTTCTGTCACATGCTGGGCCTGTACCTATTGTCTTTGTATAGGACGCATACTTTATGCCCAGCGGGAAGCCAGGGCGCCTAAAGAGAGGTTCTTGAGGATTTCCCTAAAAAGGATGGCCTTTTGAGTCTTTAATAAAATAACTAAGTTTTTATTGATGAACAAATAATAAATCTTCAAGGAGTCAAATAACACTTCAAGGTTTCCTTAATAAACTGTTGGCTTTTCAATCTTGTCCTCAGGGGACGGGCAATTGGCTTGGAATAACTATATTTTCTCTGTAAGAAGAAAATCCCCTTATAACCTCTCCCAGGCTGTCTATCAAATGGGCATAGCTGATGTGGGACCTACTACCGATTCCAAATGCGTCTGGGTATCGAGTGGACCTACCAACCAAGGCTTGCAGATATTTCAGCTGGGGTTCCGTGGATCTATGATGCTGTTCTCTCTCCGAGGTTTCTTTGGAAACTTTAGGGCTGTTTCCCTCAAGAGCTGTGAGGCTGAGAGGCTGTGAGAGGCTGTGATTTTCCCCCTGGAATTTCTATTTCTGTTTTCTCGGATGTTCTATATCCCCAGATGTTCTTGAGATATGAAGCTTTTCTACGGGACGAGCTGGTCTACGTCCTTTATTTATTTATTTATTTATTTATTTATTTATTTACAGTATTTATATTTCGCCCTTCTTTCTCACCCCGAAGGTGACTCAGGGCGGATCACATTATACACACATAAGGCAAACATTCAATGCCCATAAACACAGCAAACAGAGACCGAGACAGACAGACGCAGAGGCAATTTAACCTTCTCCTGAGGGGATGTTCGATTCTGGCCACAGGGGGGAGCAGCTGCTTCATCATCCACTCTGACGGCACTTCCTCATTCCAGGTTGTAAATTAGTTAAACTTGCCTCCCCACTTTTATAAGTGGTACCTTATTTCCTACTTGATAGATGCAACTATCTTTCGGGTTGCTAGGTCAGCAACAAGCAGGGGCTATATTTTATTTTTAATTGACGGGTGCTCACCCTGCCACGGGCTGGCCTCGAACTCATGACCTCACGGTCAGAGTGATTTATTGCAGCTGCTCAACAGCCTGCGCCACAGCCCGGCCCCTATATTTTCTATAGCTTAGCTTCCTTAAGTGAGACTGACTTAAAAATGGTTCCTTCCCTCCCAGAGCCCTGAACAAGGGGCGGAACCAAACTTAATGATGATGGACAGGCGGCCTGTCCTATGACTGCAAACATTAGCAGAAAGAAAATAAAGTTGGAGCTTCTGGTACAGCCGTACCAGCACAGAGAGAGAGTTGGGTGTCATGGAGCCCTTCGGTATGATTTGCGGAGCTCCAAGGGCTCAGTGGAGCACACTTTGAGAACCATTGGGTTAAGGCAGGGGTCCCCAAACTTTTAAAACGGGGGGCCAGTTCATGATCTTTCGGACCATTGGAGGGCCAGACTATACTTGGCCACCAAGCAATAATAACAACAACAACAAAGAGGATTGGAAGAGACCCTTTGTGCCATTGAGTCCAATCCCCTTTTGTCTTTGTGCACCAAAAGCACAAGCAAAGCACCCCTGACAGATGGCCACCCAGCCTCAATGTTAATAATAATAATAATAATAATAATAATAATAATAATAATAATAATAATAAAAGGCTACCCTGCTGGGATCTGCACCCTATACACTTGGGAATTGTTCGACTTGTGATTTTGTGATACGAAATCCAGCATGTCTATCTTGTTTGCAGTGTCATACTTATAATAATAATAATAATAATAATAATAATAATAATAATAATAATAATAATAATAATAAATCACACAGTCCTAGACACTTGGGAAGTGTTCGACTTGTGATTTTGTGATACGAAACCCAGCATGTCTATCTTGTTTGCTGTGTCATACTTACAATAATAATAATAATAAATCACACAGTCCTAGACACTTGGGAAGTGTTCGACTTGTGATTTTGTGATACGAAATCCAGCATGTCTATCTTGTTTGCAGTGTCATACTTACAATAATAATAATAATAATAATAATAATAATAATAATAATAATAATAATAATAAATCACACAGTCCTAGACACTTGGGAAGTGTTCGACTTGTGATTTTGTGATACGAAATCCAGCATGTCTATCTTGTTTGCAGTGTCATATTTACAATAATAATAATAATAATAATAATAATAATAATAATAATAAATCACACAGTCCTAGACACTTGGGAAGTGTTTGACTTGTGATTTTGTGATACGAAACCCAGCATGTCTATCTTGTTTGCTGTGTCATACTTACAATAATAATAATAATAATAATAATAATAATAATAAATCACACAGTCCTAGACACTTGGGAAGTGTTAGACTTGTGATTTTGTGATACGAAATCCAGCATGTCTATCTTGTTTGCTGTGTCATACAATAAATCATAATAATAATAATAATAATAATAATAATAATAAAAAAGAGGGTTGGAAGAGACTCCTTGGGCCATTTAGTCCAATCCCCTTCTGCCTTTGTGCACCAAAAGCACAAGCAAAGCACCCCTGACAGATGGCCACCTAGCCTCAATGTTAATAATAATAATAATAATAATAATAATAATAATAATAATAATAATAATAATAAGGGTTGTAAGAAAAGAAGAGACCCCTTGGGTCATTTAGCCCAACCCCTTCTGCCCTTGTGCCGTGGGGGCCGGATAAATGGCTTCAATGGGCCGCATCCGGCCCCCGGCCTTAGTTTGGAGACCCCTGGGTTAAGGCATCAAATAGGAGTCCTTCAGAACTTTTCCACAAAAGACTAGAACCACTACATAACAATGTCCCATTCCCTATGAAAAGGCACTGGGAAGTCCAGCAGAACCAAGAGTGCCATGCATCCTGCCCAACTTCCTGTGTTGGTTGGTGACCAAAGCCCATAATCGGGTCTGAAGCTAGATTGAAATGGATCAAAATAATTTATCTCACCAATGCTGGGAGTTCAGAACCTTGCCCAAAATGGAATGTCACTCTGCCTTTTATTTACATTCTCAATAAAGACTAATTTTTCATACAGAAATAAGTAAACAAAGCAGTAACCTTCGCCAGTACTTACATTCTGGATCTGCATCCTTAATTGATTGTTAGTGAATTTTAACGATCTTGCAATACTCTGAAGGTAATAAATTAGCATGCTAGAAGGGAAGACAAAGGTGTCCTTAAATAAGCTCTCTCCATGATGTAAGAATGAAAAATACAATAGTAAATTTCCATAATTCCTGCTGCAATGGAAGTATGGTATATACTCGAGCATAAGCCTAGTTTTTCAGCCCCTTTTTATGACTGAAAAAGCCCCCCTCGGCTTATACTCGGGTGAAGGTCCTGGTTGGCTTATATTTGGGTCAGCTTATACTCGAGAATATATGGCGCATTTATTATTTTTCTCTATTATTATTGGTATGATTACATTTGTTATTTTTCCCTATTATTGTTGGTAGTAGGTAGGTAAAGGTTTCCCCTGACGTTAAGTCCAGTCATGTCTGACTCTGGGGGTTGGTGCTCATCTCCATTTCTAAGCCAAAGTGCCGGCGTTGTCCATAGACACCTCCAAGGTCATGTGGCCGGCATGACTGCAAGGAGCGCCCTTACATTCCTGCCAGAGCAGTACCTATTGATCTACTCACATTTGCATGTTTTCGAACTGCTAGGTTGGCAGGAGCTGGAGCTTACAGCGGCCACTCACTCTGCTCCCAGAGTTTGAACCTGGGACCTTCGGTCTCCAGCTCAGTGATTTAACGCACTTCGCCACCGGGGCTCCTATTGTTGGTAGTATTACATTTATTTTACTCTATTTTTATTATTAATAATAATTTATTTATTATTAAACATTTATTATTTCACTCTGATCTTATTATTATTGCATTTATTATTTTACTCTATTTATTTTTACATGTATTATTGCGAATGAATGAATGAATGGTTTATTGTACTAGCCATAGGCCATGACATCAGTAGTATACAACCTTTATAAACACTTTCCAATAAAAACATTAAAACTTATTCAAAAATTAAAACTAGCTCTTTAAAATTATGATAGCAGCAACATAACAATGACAGTGTCTGATTTGTATCATCCCAAACCATCGCCATTTCCATTTCTGACCTCAAGTATGGATTTTGCTACCGTCGCTCTGATCTTTTGGGCTGCAATACACATGTATTATTTTCCTGTATTTATTATTATTACATGTATTATTTTACTCTATTATTACTAAAAGGATACATAAGCACATTTACATTGAAGAAGATGAGAATAATGATTTGATCAGAGTTGGGCAGTCTTATCTGAAATTTGAGCTTTATGTAAATATTCAAAAACATTTAACCTACTGATGCCTCAATTAATGTAATTTTATTGGTATCTGTTTTTATTTCTGAAATTTACCATCCTCGGCTTATACTGGAGTCAATGTTTTCCCAGTTTTTTTGTGGTAAAATTAGGTGCCTCGGCTTATATTCGGGTCGGCTTATACTCGAGTATATACGTTAAACATCTCCTACCGTTTTGTTATTATCACATGACTCAAAATGAAGACTAAGAACTACACTATGCTCAAGCAACAGGATTTCTGCAATGTGTGCATCGGAGCCAAAACTCCCAGGTCACAAAATCTGGATAGCTGGATGTTCAACTTATTATCATGTATTAATTTGCATGAATTTAGTCATCTGGATATTTATACCATGCAATGACACTGTCATACACTAAATGTCAGCTTTCCTAACTTTCGTAAGATAAAGATAAATGTCAAATAGCATGTTAATGGATGCCTCCTGCCTTCTTCCCAATATAGCGTTGCCATCCCGAATGGCACCGAGTAATTCCCACCTCTAGCATGAAAGCATTTACCATGCAGTTCTCAACAAATACCCCAGGTATATTGTTATATTTACAAACGGTTTGTAGACTTACAAGAGAAGCAACAAAGCTGGGAGGACCACTACCGGGCTGCTCACATAAGTCATCACTTTGTTGAACCAGACAGGGAAGTCGGCTTTGATGGTGTCAGACACAATGTCATATATTTTTTCTTGCCCACTAGTGAAAAGCAAACAATACGTTGTCGGAGGCTTTCATGGCCGGAATCACTGGGTTGCTGTGAGTTTGCCGAGCTGTATGGCCATGTTCTAGAAGCATTCTCTCCTGACGTTTTGTCCACATTGATGTCAGGCATCCTCAGAGGTTGTGAAGTCTGTTGGAAACTAGGAAAGTGGGGTTTATATATCCAGGGTGGGAGAAAGAACTCTTGTCTGTTTGAGGCAGTTGTGAATTTAAAAACTCTAAAATCAGGACAGTAAATAAAGAGCAACACTCAGAAAACAGAGGAATTCCAGACATGAAACAATCAGTGCCAGCTAACACCCCCCAACAAAGGATTCCCCCCAGGCAGGAAGCAGCAAGGTTTTGAAGCTGCAAGGCTATTCAATGCTACCTTTTATGTGTTTTTAATGTAATTTTTTAACCTGTATTGTTGTTTTAATTGATATATTGCATTACTGTTTTATCTGTTTTATATTGTGATTGTATTATGTTGCTTATATTTTGTCCTTATGTTGTTTGGGCCTCTGCCCCATGTAAGCCGGCCCGAGTCCCCTCGGGGAGATGGTGTTGGGGTATAAATACAGCTTCTTCTTCTTCTTCTTCTTCTTCTTCTTATTATTATTATTATTAATCAAGGTGGCCAATTGCAACATTCACATTTGTCTCAAACAGACGAGAGTTCTTTCTCCCACTCCGGACATCATTCCACAGATATATAAACCCCACTTGCCTCATTTCCAACAGACCTCACAACTTCTAAAGATGCTTGTCATAGATGTGGGTGAAATGTCAGGAGAGAATGCTTCTGAAACATGGCCAAACAGCTTGGAAAACCCACAGCAACCAAGCAATCAATAGTTCTCATGAAACTTTACAGCACGTTAAACATTCAAAGCAATAAGTCATTGTAGCATTTAATTGAAGTCGGTGTAAGTTTTGTGGAAACATGATCAGAAAACACTTTGATGAAGCACAAGTTTCCCCAAGTTTTCTCTCATCTTGGAAATGAAGCAGGGTTTGCTCTAGTTAGTACTTGTTGGGGCAGACAGTTTAATATGTATGAACTAGTGTGGTATCATGTGTACTACAAGGTGCAGATTACCTGAAAGTTAACACACAAATACCAAAGAAAACACAATGCCATCGACTCACCTGAATGGCCCGCAGTTAAATGACGGCCTATAACGGGCAATGGCAAATATGGTTGGAAGCATGCACAGAAACAGCATGAAGAGCAGCATCGCCAAGTAGAAGTTATTAGATCTACAAGAGAAGGGTATAATCCAGTTAAAATCAGATAATCTGTATTTTATAGGCAGTGTGGAAGAGGCCTAAGTGAGGCCTAACTCTGCCTGTCCCCTGGGCTGAGTGGGTTGCTAGGAGATCAAGTGGGCGGAGCTTAGCCTTCTAACTGGCAGCAATTGGATAAAAACAATTATTCCTCTCCCTCTAATTAGGACTTTATTTTTCTTTTCTTTTTGTTGTATGAACGTAGAGGCATGGATGAGGGGTTGTGCTGCCAAGTTTAGTGTTTCTGGGATGTGCAGTTTTGTTGTTTTGTCCTAGGCAGAAATTTCATTACCCTTTTATATATATAGACTAGCTTTGCCCGGCCACGCATTGCTGTGGCTTATGGGAATCCTTTGTTGGCCAGGTGGAATAGCAGTGAATAGCCTTGCAGTCTCAAAGCCTGGCCGTTTTCTGGAGTAGCTGGAGCTTTTTGTTGTATGAACATAGAGGCATGGATGAGGGGTTGTGCTGCCAAGTTTAGTGTTTCTAGGATGTGTAGATTTGTTGTTTTGTCCTAGGCCGAAATTTCATTACCCTTTTATATATATAGATTTCCACCCTTCCTAAATCCCCATCCTTTTCCCTTTGTGTGTCGTATATATAGATTCTCAATTCGCTTCTGACACAATAAATAAATAAATGTATTTTATTTACAAATATATGTGAAAATAACTACAGTCATCAGTTACATTTTTCTTCTTCTTCGGTAGTACAAAGCAGCATATCAACCACATCATATCACTACTATCTATAGTACTAACCTTGAAGCTCTAAAGACTTGCTGGTGAGGTACGTTGCATGTTAACACGGCCCAGCTCCGAAGGTACATAAGACCAATAAGTTTGAGAACATTGAATGCTGGGAGGCAAGGAGAAAAGAAGGCTCCCATCCTGAAAAAGAAAACAGTCACCGGAGCTTAATTTCCACCCTTCCTAAATCCCCATCCTTTTCCCTTTGTATGTCGTATCTCATTCAGACCTTAAGGCTGCAGCAGACGGTGAGATTAAGAATTTGTTAGCCACTTTGGAAACATTTGTGGCTAAAAGATCTTACCAAATCATCCCTTGATTGTAGACCAAATGCAAAACGTTTTCAGCTATTTTGAATTCTCCATACTCAGGCTATAAAACACACAAAAATGCAGGGATTAGTCATTTGTCAAAGCAAATATTTGTCAGTGGATACATTTACAATTAGCAGTGTGAGCTTTAGCATAGCTGGAGGCTATATCTATATATCTATATATATAAAAGGGTAATGAAATTTCGGCCTAGGACAAAACAACAAAACTACACATTCCAGAAACACTAAACTTGGCAGCACAGCCCCTCATCCATGCCTCTACGTTCATACAACAAAAAGAAAAGAAAAATAAAGTCCTAATTAGAGGGAGAGGAATAATTGTTTTTATCCAATTGCTGCCAGTTAGAAGGCTAAGCTCCGCCCACCTGGTCTGCTGACAGTTAGAAGGCTAAGCTCTTATATGGCAGTGTAGACTCAAGGCCCTTCCACACAGCTATATAACCCATTTATAATGGACTTAATGGCTTAGAAATGGAGTCACTTTCTTCCTTCTGGTTGATGTCTAGGTTCAACCTTCAAGTGAATTGCTAAAGCTGCTTTTGTGGACCCCAGGATGGTAACAACAGCACTGTCTATCAATTGGACATGTTGTTTTCAGTATTATCTTTATCTTATTAATATATATGCCTACACCCACACAGGTATATAAAAGTTACTCACAAACTTGCTTTCCAAATCCCAGCACCAATAATCGCTCAAGTATCGAACAAAAAGCCCACGGAAGTAGTCAATCAACAGGATACTTGCCACTGTGAACAGCATATCAATGATGGACAGCTTCAACATTTCCTGAAAGAAGAAAAGAAATAGTTTACAAAGGTTAAAATAAGTAAGGATATAACAAACTCTAATAAAATCAAAGGAAATGAAAATATAACGTACTTGACCAACGTAGGTCTCCCAACATTGATTCTGGTGACTTTGGGTGCTGGATTCAGGAGGTGCTGTATTATTGATCATGTTTACATTCGCTGGAACATTATTTCTAATTCTATGAGTGTGATTCCCAACAAGAAGGAAAGTACTGTTCATCAGATGTCCATTGGGAACAGCTGTAGAAAAGTTGTGTCCTAAAACCATTTGTGTAGCTAAGAAGTTAGTGGCTTCCAAAGTGTTGTTTCCATTGTTGTGAACTTCCGTTTCCTGAAATCATTGATTTAAACTGTTATAAGGTAATATAAACTCTGAATATAGCAACTGTGATGAGGCAAGACAATACAATGTTTTACCTGAATCTTAAATACTTATTTATTCGCTTTTAATTGATATGGTTGTGTTTATTTAAGATGTTTTAAATAGCTGTTGTAACATGTTAATTCTGTCATTTGTTTAGTGTTTTGATGTTTTTAGGGCTTGTCCCCATGTGAGCCACAGCGAGTCCCTTTAGGCAGATGGAGGTGCGCTATAAAAAATGAAATTATTATTATTATTTTATTTTATTATGACACAGCAAACAAAATACATATGCTGGGTTTCGTATCACAAAATCACAAGTCGAACGCTTCCCAAGTGTCTAGGACTGTGTGATGTATTTTTGGATGATGTGTGCAGATCCCAGCAGAGTGGCCTTTTGCAGTTGACAGATCGTAATTTTGTCAATGTCTATTGTTTCCAAATGCCGGCTGAGATCTTTTGGCACGGCACCCAATGTGCCCATCACCACCGGGACCACCTGCACTGGTTTCTGCCAGAGTCTTTGAAGTTCAATCTTGAGGTCCTGATAGCGGCTGAGTTTTTCCTGTTGTTTTTCGTCATTGCGACTGTCGCCTGGAATGGCGACATCAATGATCCAAACCTTTTTCTTTTCCACAACTGTGATGTCTGGTGTATTTTGTTCCAGAACTTTGTCAGTCTCGATTCAGAAGTCCCACAGTATCTTTGCATGCTCATTTTCCCACCAGTTCTTTGCTGCTGGGAGGTGGTACTTGAGGCATAAGTGTTGTTGTTGTTGTTGTTGTTGTTGTTGTTGTTGTTATTATTATTATTATTTAGGGGCCATGGTGATGCAATGGGTTAAACCCTTGTGCTGCTGAACTGCTGACTTAAAGGTTGGCAGTTTGAATCTGCAAGACGGGATGAGCTCCTGTCTACAAGCCCTAGCTCCTGCCAACCTAACAGTTCGAAAACATTCAAATGTGAGTAGATAAATAGGTACTGCTTCGGCGGGAAAAGGCAAAGAGGTGACAATGCAGGCTCCTTGACTTGAAAATGGAGAAAAGCACCTTCCCCAAAGCCAGAGATGAGCACCGCCTCTAGAAGCCGGAAATGAAAGGAGAAGCCTTGCTTTTGTTTGTGTTTGTGTGTCTCACTATATCTGTGACTGTAAGGGCATTGAATGTTTGCCTATGTATATAAATGCTGTAATCCGCTCTGAGTCTCTTAGGGAAGAGGGGTGAAATATAAACAAAGTATTATTATTATGACACAGCAAAAAAGATAGATATGCTGGATTTCGTATCACAAAATCACAAGCTGAACACCTCCCAAGTGTCTAGGACTGTGTGATGTATTTTATATTATTGTTATTATTATTATTCCTTATTACATGTTAAATAAATCTAATCAATATAGCCAGGCTTTTCACATGTACAAAGCTATTTGCATACTTTCCCTTGCAATCCTTACAACTCGTTGAAGAAGTGTAAGATAAGACAAATCACACACTTGTTGCATCAAGATGGCCATGATTTGCAACTCACCGCAATGCTCATGAGGTCAACTTTATCCAGAAGGGCAATGATCAAGCTGTAGAGATTTCCCAGATACAAGACAAGAACTCTGTAGGAAGATATGAAGAACAAGACATTATGATCAGTAAGTGCTGGCGTTCTCCCTTGCGCCCACCTTTGGCTGCTTTTTCTGTTGATGTGTTGTAAAACATGATGTTTTTTGTGTTTAATTTGACGTTTAAGGAGCCCCAGTGGCGAAGTGTGTTAAAGCACTGAGCTGCTGAACTTGCAGACCAAAAGGTCCCAGGTTCAAATCCCGGAAGTGGAGTGAGCGTCCGCTGTTGCTCTAGCTTCTGCCAACCTAGCAGTTCGAAAACATGCCAATGTGAGTAGATCAATAGGTACCGCTCCGGCGGGAAGGTAAGTGCACTCCATGCAGTCATGCTGGCCACATGACCTAGGAGGTATCTACGGACAACGCCGGCTCTTCGGCTTAGAAATGGAGATGAGCACCAACCCCCAGAGTCAGATATGACTGGACTTAGCATCGGGGAAACCTTTACCTAATTTGACATTTAATAGGCTTTTCCTTAATTTCTCCTGATTATCCAACATTTTTGCTTATCCAACATTCTGCTGGCCCGTTTATGTTGGATAAGTGAGACTCTACTGTATCTTATTTCTCTGGCCAGGCAGTGCGTGGATGACACATTTTGATTTTTCATTCCATCACACAATTGCCTATAGTGCAGGAAAAGCACCATCAAAGCACCCCTGACAGATGGCCATGCAAGCCTCTGTTTAAAACCTCCACTGAACTCCAAGGCGGAGAGTTTTACTATTGAACAACTCACCTTGCGGTCAGGAAGTTTTTCCTAATGTTAAAGTGGAATTGCCTTTCCTGTCATTTAAACCCATTGATCTGAGCCCTAGTTTCAAGTGCAGCAGAAAACAATCCTTTTCCATCTTCCTTATGACAGCCTTTCACATATTTAAACATAATTACAGTAGAGTCTCACTTATCCAACGTTCTGGATTATTCAACGCTTTTTTGTAGTCAATGTTTTCAAAACATCGTGATATTTTGGTGCTAAATTCGTAAATACAGTAATTACTACATAGCATTACTGCGTATTGAACTACTTTTTATGTCAAATTTGTTGTATAACATGACGTTTTGGTGCTTAATTTGTAAAACCATAACCTAATTTGATGTTTAATTTGATTTTTAATAGGGCCGGGCTGTGGCGCAGCTGGCTAGTAATAAATCACTACTGACCGAGAGGTCATGAGTTCGAAGCCCGAGTCGGGTTAAGCCCCTGAACATTAAATAGCCCGGCTTGCTGTTGACCTATGCAGCCCCGAAAGACAGTTGCATCTGTCAAGTAGGGAAATTTGGGTATGCTTTATGCAGGAGGCTAATTTAACTAATTTACAACATCATAAAAACTGCCGGCAAAACACGAGGAAAGGAATGAGGAAGTACAGCCACTAGTGAACAGTGAAGCAACAGCTCCCCCTGTAGCCGGAATCGTCAAGCTGGGGGAAAAAAAGTTAAATGCCTCTGTGTCTGTCTATATACGGTATGTTGTTTGTCTGTTGGCATTGAATGTTTGCCATATATGTGTTCATTGTAATCCGCCCTGAGTTCCCTTCGGGGTGAGAAGGGCGGAATATAAATACTGTAAATAAATAAATAAATTTTCCTTAATCCCTCCTTATTATCCAACATATTCACTTATCCAACGTTCTGCCGGCCCTTTTATGTTGGATAAGTGAGACTCTACTGTATCATCTTCTCTCAACCTTCTCTTCTAAAGGCTAAACAAAGTCATGTTAAAAGTATGGGTGGTTTCAATCATTATTTTTGTTGTTGGTGGTGGCAGGCACTTTTGTCATTGTCTGCATAGGAAGAAGCATGGTAGCTGGACGCCTCCTGTGCCTTCTTTCCACTCTAGATGTCAGCAGAGTCCAGCCTTGATATGCCCAATGTTCACATACCTGGCAAGCTGAAACCGTAAAGTGGTTCTTGGGTGGTACATCTCCAACGCAGCTATTAGTTCAAAGGCAGACGGGGCAAGCATCGTGATGAGCGAGACAACAACACTCACCTAGAAAGAAGTGCACACATGGATTTCAGTTCGGTTGCTGAAGGAATAGAGGAGAGCATTGTCTAGCAGAAGGAGAATCAGTGAAATAAAAGCATGCCAATTAGAGACAGATTTGTTCTATGGACTTCATTTACAATATTTATATTCCGCCCTTCTCACCCCAGAGGGGACTCAAGGTAGATATATATAAAAGGGTAATGAAATTTCGGCCTAGGACAAAACAACAAAACTACACATCCCAGAAACACTAAACTTGGCAGCACAACCCCTCATCCATGCCTCATTCATACAACAAAAATAAAAGAGTTGTAGTAATTACTGTATTTATGAATTTAGCACCAAAATATCACGATATATTGAAAACATTGACTACAAAAATGCGTTGGATAATCCAGAATGTTGGATAAGCGAGTGTTGGATAAGTGAGACTCTACTGTACAGTAATTACTACATAGAATTACTGCATATTGAACTAATTTTTCTGTCAAATTTGTTGTATAACATGATATTTTGGTGCTTAATTTGTAAAATCATCACCTAATTTGATGTTTAATAGGCTTTTCTTTAATCCCTCCTTATTATCCAAGATATTTGCTTATCCAACGTTCTGCCGGCCCGTTTATGTTGGATAAGTGAGACTCTACTGTACAGTAATTACTACATAGAATTACTGCATATTGAACTAATTTTTCTGTCAAATTTGTTGTATAACATGATATTTTGGTGCTTAATTTGTAAAATCATCACCTAATTTGATGTTTAATAGGCTTTTCTTTAATCCCTCCTTATTATCCAAGATATTTGCTTATCCAACGTTCTGCCGGCCCGTTTATGTTGGATAAGTGAGACTCTACTGTATAAGGTATTTTGAGAATCCATTTACATCAAGTCAATTGTTTAATCATCTCTCATATTTTTCGTAAATAACCGTCTCTTACTTCATTCTTCTCCCAGAGAGTCAACTCCGTTTTCGTCCGCTCTAACTTTTGGGATCGATCCACCACAAAGTAAATGATGTAAATGCTTCCCGCAAGCGAAAGAAGCACAAGGATATTTGCAATGATCCTTAAGGTGATTGTCACTCCCCTGCCAAAGAAACATAGGGAAGAATGGCAACGGCTTCGGAAAGTCCTTTAAAAGATTATATTATACTGAGCAGAGGGAAAGAAAAGGGTTGGGCATGAATCGCTATACATACATATTTGTGCTTTTCTTCTTCTCTTGCTCTTCCAGTATAGCTTCCTGGAAAGAGTTCAAAAGATACATGAAATACATGAAATCTCACAACTTGTGCAGTGACTGCGCCAATTAGGGATGATGCATGTTGTTGTAAGGCACAAAGTAATCAATTATTTTTGGATTTGCCCCATTTTCCAGTCTCATCCCATTTTTCACCAGTTTTGCTGAAAATCTGGAGTCACATATCTTTGTATGTACATGTTTTATGCATTATACCTAATGTATACATATTTGCCTAACACAATACATTCTTAATATTTTCATTTTAAACACAACCAAAAAAACACCTGTGTTTGAGAGTTCCATGGCTAAATATTTTTTTGTACTATAAGAAAAAATGGGTTCCCAAGGGCTTGAATTAACAAATGTCCACTGAATGGAGTAATAACAATGTATTAAATATCATTAAACATTGTACAGTAGAGTCTCACTTATCCAACACTCACTTATCCAACGTTCTGGATTATCCAACACATTTTTGTAGTCAATGTTTTCAATACATAGTGATATTTTGGTGCTAAATTCATAAATACAGTAATTACTACATAGCATGACTGCGTATTGAACTACTTTTTCTGCCAAATTTGTTGTATAACATGATGTTTTGATGCTTAATTTGTAAAATCATAACCTAATTTGATGTTTAATAGGCTTTTCCTTAATGCCTCCTTATTATCCAACATATTCGCTTATCCAACATTCTGCCGGCCCGTTTATGTTGGGTAAGTGAGACTCTACTGTATTACATACAATAAATGAAGAAACAAGAAAACAAACAAGAAAGTTTACTCCATTGTGAATGCAACTACCATTCATCATACTGTGAATGCAACAGTTTGATTGTCATTTGTAACCATTTATTTGAAATTGATATGAAATTTATTTTCATTTATTGTATGTAATACAATGTTTAATGATATTTAATACATTGTTATTACTCCATTCAGTTGACATTTGCTATTTTTGTGTGTGTGTCAGGAGCGACTTGAGAAACTGCAAGTTACTTCTGGTGTGAGAGAATTGGCTTTATGCAAGGATGTTGCCCAGGGAACATTGCCCAGATGTTTTGATGTTTTTACCATCCTTGTGGAAGGCTTTTCTCATATCCCCGCATGGAGCTGGAGCTGATAGAGGGAGCTCATCCGTGCTCTCCCTGGGTGGGATTCGAACCTGGCAGCCTTCAGGTCAGCAGCCCAACCTTCAAGTCACGAGGCTTTAACCCACTATGCCACCGGGGGCTAAATGTAGAAGCACAACTGCATGTTGTTGTTGTGTACCTTCAAGTTATATCCGACTCATAGTGACCGTAAGGCAAACCTATCACAGGGTTTTCATGCCAAAATTTGAGCACATCAAGATCTGAGGTGTTGCTTCGTAATGTATTTGTTCCATTTCTTTTTTTAACAAATCATGAATCACCTACCCTGATATTGTTCACAATGGCAGCAGACTTGCTCTCTGCAGCCTCAGGGTTGCCAATAAGATAATCCCAGGCACAGAACACTCGCCAGCAAAATGTGTAGTTTTCATCAGAAGCACTTGCAAGGCTCATTCTTGAATTTTTAGCCATCCTGGAAAAGAAGAATGCATAATAATAACATAATAATAACTTTATTTTTATACCCCGCCCCATCTCCCCAAGGGGACCCGGGGCGGCTTACATGGGGCCAAGCCCAGGCAACAAACAATATAAAACTCAGCAATAAAAAACAAATCATAAACAAATAAAATCACATATACCAATAAACAATAAACACACTTTGGTAAAAACCTGGGTTGGCTCCTAAAAAGGGTAGTGGGCCAGAAAAGTGCAAATAGTTACAAATAACCACCACCACCACCACAACAACAACAACAACAACAACTTTATTTCTATTCCTCCCTGAGGAGACTCAGGGCGGATCACAGTACCCATACACGGCAAACATTCAATGCCGTTTCAACAGACAGAACAGAACAGCATTCAGTGCCATTATCAGACATATCTATATATATAAAAGAGTGATGGAATCCCGGCGACCAACAAAACAACAAAAACTAAACACCCCACAACCTAGAAAATTGACAGCCCAACCCCTCATCCATGCCTCTACGTTCATACAACAAAAAGAAAAGAAAAATAAAGTCCTAATTAGAGATAGAGGAATAATTGTTTTTATCCAATTGCTGCCAGTTAGAAGGCTAAGCTCCGCCCACTTGGTCTCCTAGCAACTCACTCAGCCCAGGGGACAGGCAGAGTTAGGCCTCACTTAGGCCTCTTCTACACTGTCTATAAAATACAAATTATCAGATTTTAACTGGATTATATGGCAGTGTAGACTCAAGGCCGACTGGACTTAATGTCAGGGGAAAACCTTTACCCTTTACCTTAACTACCACAATTCCTCAATACTTTTATTTCCCATACCACCATACTTCGCCACAGCAACGCGTGGCCGGGCACAGCTAGTCACATATATAGACAGACAGTAGAGGCAATTTAACATTTTCCAACTTCCGGCTTCATGAGGGTATGTTCTATTCCTGTGGCGCAGGCGGGAGAGCAAGCCAGTTGCAATTAACTACAATGAATCACTCTGACCCGGAGGTCATGAGTTCGAGGCCCGCTCGGAGCCTATATTTGTCCTGTCTTTGTTCTATGTTAAAGGCATTGAATGTTTGCCTATATGTGTAATGTGATGTGATGTGAGGGCGGAATATAATTGCTGTAAATAAATAATAAATAAATATTCCAACCACAAGAGGGAGCTGCCATTTCATCATCCACTGTGATACCGAGTCCTTCTTGATGGTAGTACTTCCTCATGTTCTTTGCATGCCGCTGGCAGTTTTATCATGTCATAAATTAAGTTAAATTACCCTCCCCGCATTAAGTGGTACCTAGAATTTTCTACTCACAGACATTTGTTTTTGAACTGCTCAGGTGGACAGCAAGTTAATCTTCCCCTCCAAATTGTACCATAGTGCAATCTATGATCAAACAAAAGTTAAAAAAAGGATTGCATTACTTCTTTAAAAGGATGATGAAACTGTATGCGAAGACAGCCATCCCGACAAGGAAGTATGCAAGTGGCAGTCGATAGCCAGCCGTTCCAATCTTTCGTGCCTGGCCGTAGTAGCCGTAGAATAGAACGGAGTACTGAAGATAACCCTACAATAAAAACAAATGAAAGAGGCACTATCGATTAGTAGTTTTGATTAAATTGATAGTATTGATTAAAGAAAGACACCCTCCCTCTATGTGTGGGCATGAAATCTAGATTCTTCATCTTGCCCCCAAAGACCAGATGGTATCCAAGTCTTGTGCTGATTTCAGTTGATCCGGCGGGATGCGCTTGCTGGGCGTGGTTCCAAAAGGGTCTCCAGCCAGGATCTGCAATAGAAAAAACGGCTGAAAAATAAACCAGTCTCTGGTAGATAGAACTAACTGTTGTATTTGTAAATTTCAAACACTTTAAAAACCAGCTACATTGCCCTATGTCATGCCCATTCCATCATGTATACACCAATTTTACTGCTTTGTGCATGCTTTCCTTTCTGAAATGCCACTGAACACTCTGATTTGCAAGCCGTCGCTTACCTCCGGTAAAACGACAAAGGCTCCCGTCATGATGGTGAGGACAATATTGATACCAAACAACCATCTCAGAAAAATGAAGTAAGACGCGACTCCGGACCCAAAATGGCCTGAAAGCAAAAAAAGGAAGCGCGGAGAGGAATTTTGACATTTACATAATGTGTAGCTAGCTGCAACCATTCAGATGAACCTAAAGAAAGGATCCCTGCCCAGGTTTGTACCTATTTATGTACAGATATTTGTGCATGATTTATAGCTAGAGAATAGAAAATCTCAGATACTTTGTTCTATCCATTTAGAAAATACTAGCTGTGCTCAGCCACGCGTTGCTGTGGCGAAGTATGGTGGTATGGGAAATAAAGTATTGAGGAATTGGTGGTAGTTAAGGTAAAGGGTAAAGCTTTTCCCCTGACATTAAGTCCATTATAAATGGGTTATATAGCTGCGTGGAAGAGCCTTGAGTCTACACTGCCATATAATCCAGTTAAAATCAAATAATCTGTATTTTATAGGCAATGTGGAAGAGGCCTAAGTGAGGCCTAACTGTGCCTGTCCCCTGGGCTGAGTGGGTTGCTAGGAGACCAAGTGGGCGGAGCATAGCCTTCTAACTGGCAGCGATTGGATAAAAACAATTATTCCTCTCCCTCTAATTAGGACTTTATTTTTCTTTTCTTTTTGTTGTATGAACATAGAGGCATGGATGAGGGGTTGTGCTGCCAAGTTTAGTGTTTCTGGGATGTGCAGTTTTGTTGTTTTGTCCTAGGCCGAAATTTCATTACCCTTTTATATATATAGATATTACACATTTTAAAATACATTACTGTTCCTAAGACTGTACCTTCCCTGAATCAAACTGCAAAATATGGTAGAACCTGGGTTTCTGTGAGTTTTCCGGGCTGTAAGCTATGTTCCAGAAGCATTCTCTCCTGACGTTTCACCCACATCTATGGCAGGCATCCTCAGAGGTTGTGAGGACTGTTGGAAACTAGGCAAGGCGGGTTTATATATCCTTGGAATGTCCAGGATGGGTTAAATAACCCTTGTCTGTTTGAGGCAATATGAATGTTGCAATTGGCCTCCTTGATTAGCACTGAATGGCCTTGCAGCTTCAAAGCCTGGCTGTTTCCTGCTCATGTGATATTGGCCACGATTATCTCGCACTTTATTGATTTTAAATTGTTTAATTACCTCTACCACGCTGAAGTTTTTCCTTTGGGCCCAGCTTCGTGTTTTTAGCCGTTTTTAACCATTTTATGCCATGCGCTGACTTCTATACTGTTCATTGATGTTATGTTTTTATTGATATGACATTGTTTTATTGCTGATCTTGTTTTATTGTTTTATTGCTGTTATTGTATTGTTGTCGGGCATGGCCCCATGTAAGCCACTCCGAGTCCGGGGAGATGGGGCGGGATATAAAAATAAAGTTGTTGTTATTATTATTATTATTATTACTATTATTTGTTGGGAGGTGTTAGCTGGCCCTGATTGTATACAAAATGTCAATGAATGTCCACAGTATCCTAAGTGACGTATTATCTTATGTAACTTGATACATGCGTTATTGCATAGCAAAGATGCTAAGAAACTCCATTACTGAATTGCAACTACTGTATTTTCAAAATGTATTTGAAGCTCGTAAGCAAACAAACAAAAGAATGACATGGATTTCTAACTCTAACTCTCCCCCTTCCCAATATGTTCAGGATAGCAGAGATTTTTTAAAATAATATCATCATCTGAATGGTGTTGTTAATTTCAAACAAAATTCCAAAAGACATTTCCTTGACTTCGGTCCTTTTCTGCTGCAATTCTTTGGGAATCTTTATACTTACTTTCGATCTTCTTGATTCTCATTTCCCAAGGAATAAAGATGACCATGAAGTTGTATGCAAGCCGAACAAATTTACGCCAGAGCTAGGAAAAGCACACATTAAAAAAAAACTCAAAAAAACTTTATTTGTAGTGAAACAATGGCAATCCTTTTTTCAGATAGGTTTTTCTTTCCTCTGAGTGATGAATTACAGTTGAAATCCACGCTACTGCAAAGTTTTTCTCTGAAGTTGCAGTATTAGTTGTTGGCGGCTGGATCTGCCATATAAATACAGTTTCAAAATGCAAGTTTACTGCATTGATCTGGATTATATAGCAATGTCAACTCATATAATCCAGTCCAAGGCAGTTAATCTGCATTCTGAAACTACATTATATGGCAGTTTAGATCCAGCCGTAGTCCTGTTTCTTTGGGTTTTTAAAAAAGAAGTATCAAACAATATTTCAGTACTACTTTCAAGAGGGATTTCCCCCCAAATATCTCAAAACAAAGCAAAAAAATTTCTCTTGTTTTCTTTCCTTCAAATTACAGCATGCCAGTAAAACCATTCAATTACAAGATTAAAACTTGAATAACGTTTAAAAACAGGAATATCTTTATGTGTCACATCATAGGTTCATCTTAGGCCTCTTCCACACAGCTGAATAAAATCCCACATTTTCTGCTTTGAACTGGAATATATGGCAGTGTGGACTCAGATATCCCAGTTCAAAGTACTGTATATACTCGAGTATAAGCGTAGTTTTTCAGCCCTTTTTTAAGACTGAAAAAGCCCCCCTCGGCTTATACTCGAGTATAAGTTGACCCAAATATAAGCCGAGGCACCTAATTTTACAACAAAAAACTGGGAAACAGTGACTTCGGTATAAACCGAGGGTGGTAAATTTCAGAAATAAAAATAGATACCAATAAAATTACATTAATTGAGGCATCATTAGGTTAAATATTTTTGAATATTTACATAAAGCTCAAATTTAAGATAAGACTGTCCAACTCTGATCAAATCATTATTCTCATCTTCTTCAATGTAAATGTGCTTATGTATCCTTTTAATAATAATAGAGTAAAATAATACATGTAATAATAATAATAATACTGTATATACTCAAGTATAAGCCTAGTTTTTCAGCCCTTTTTCAAAGACTGAAAAAGCCCCCCTTCAGCTTATACTCGGGTGAGGGTCCTGGTTGGCTTATATTTGGGTCAGCTTATACTCGAGACTATATGGTACATTTATTATTTTTCTCTATTATTATTGGTATCATTACATGTATTATTTTTCTCTATTACTGTTGCTACTATTACATTTATTACATTTATTATTATTATTAATAATAATAATAATACATTTATTTCACTCTGATATTATTATTATTATTGCATTTATTATTTTACCCTATTTATTATTACATGTATTATTTTCCTGTATTATTTATTATTATTATTATTTTATTATGACACAGCAAACAGGATAGATATACTGGATTTCGTATCACAAAATCACAAGTCGGACACTTCCCAAGCGTCTAGGACTGTGTGATGTATTTTCAGATGATGCGTGCAGATCCCAGTAGGGTGGCCTTTTGCAGTTGGCAGATCATAATTTTGTCAATGTCTATTGTTTCCAAATGCCGGCTGAGATCTTTTGGCACGGCACCCAGTGTGCCCATCACCACCGGGACCACCTGCACTGGTTTCTGCCAGAGTCTTTGAAGTTCAATCTTGAGGTCCTGATAGCGGCTGAGTTTTTCCTGTTGTTTTTAATTATTATTATTATTATTATTGTAATTATTATTATTATTATTATTATTATTATTATTATTATTATTACATGTATTATTTTACTCTATTATTATTAAAAAGGTACATAAGCACATTTACATTGAAGAAGATGAGAATAATGATTGGATCAGAGTTGGGCAGTCTTATCTTAAATCTGAGCTTTATGTAAATATTCGAAAACATTTAACCTACTGATGCCTCAATTAATGTCATTTTATTGGTATCTATTTTAATTTCTGAAATTTACCACCCTCGGCTTATACTGGAGTCAATGTTTTCCCAGTTTTTTTGTGGTAAAATTAGGTGTCTAGGCTTATACTCGAGTATATACGGTAGATATTGTGGGCTTTTCTGCCTTGATATTCTGGGATTTAGGGCTGTGTGGGAGGGCCCTCAGCAAACCCAGATCCCCGATCCAAGGTAATGCAGATGCATTTGGAAACAACTGGCAAAATCTGGCAAAGCCAAGGAAGTAAAAAATGCATGTTTCTTTAGTTTAGAGCGCTCTGTTTTATTTCTGCCTGACACAGCCAGAAAACAAAATTAGCAATCTGTAGGTTGCTGCGTTCTTCATTCTACAGTGAAATATGGAAAATGTTCTCCTTTGTGTCATCGTTTCCATGAAAAGTGAGTTCTGGAGATGCTGACGAAAAGCAGACCTACCTCTGCTCCAGCTGCCTGGTAGCCTCTTGTCCGAGTCAGGCGGCCTTCGTACTTCAACACAATTTCTTTCGCTTGCCTGTTGAGAGAGAGGAAAGTGGGACCCTTTCGGAGCTCCTGCCATTCCCCCCTCATTCATAACTGCAAACAGACTTGCCAAGGCACACGAATGAATGCTGAAAAAACCCAACAGTAAACCAATTGCCTCCTTCACATAATCCTCTTTCAAAAGTAGGATGGGATTACATTTGATCTTATTAATGTGCTACAAGGACCAGTCAACCTCAGGGTGGTCTTGGAGAAGTGAAGAACCGGATAGAAACATCCATCACACTTCATATCAAAAGCCAATGGTCAAATATATATTTTCCTCTCCGAAAATAGTATGATAGAAGAAATAGAGAGAATATTCAATAATAAGGTCTACTTTAAGGGCGGACATGATATGGCCTGTTCTGTATTTTAGAGTATTTATTTATTATTTATTTATTTACTACATTTATATGCCACCCTTCTCACCCCAAAATAATACATGTAATAATAATAATAATCCAGCATATCTATCTTGTTTGCTGTGTCATACAACGTCGTTGTGTCAATAATAATAATAATAATAATAATAATAATAATAATAATAATAAATCCAGTCTCTGACCAACACTGTCCGAAATTTTAGCACTGATATCAGCATGGAGTTTGGTTTGGACAAATGTTCGACAGTGGCATTGAAGAAAGGAAAAATCATTGAAAGTGAGGGCATAAATATGCCTAATGGCCAAACAATAAAGTGTCACCAGCCAGAGGCCTATAAATATCTGGGCATACTACAGCTGGACAACATCAAGCATGAACATGTGAAAACTGTGGTCAGTAAAGAATACACACAAAGGGTCAGAAAAATTCTCAAAAGCAAGCTCAATGGAGGCAACACCATCAAGGCCATAAACACCTGGGCCATACCTGTCATAAGATATACTGCTGGCATTATAAATTGGACACGGGTGGAACTGGACAATTTGGACAGAAAAATAAGAAAACTCATGACCATTCATCATTCACTGCACCCTCGCAGTGATGTTGACCGGCTATATCTGCCTAGAAGATCAGGTGGCAGAGGACTCTTACAAGTCAAACAAGCAGTCAAAGAAGAAGAAGAACATGCCCTGGCAGAATATGTAAAGCAAAGTGAAGAACCTGCTTTGATTGAAGTCAAAAATCAGAAACTCCTCAAAGCACAGCAGACAAAAAATCAGTACAAGAAAACCGCACTACAAACTAGAGCTGACAGCTGGCACAACAAAACATTGCATGGAATGTTCCTTGACAAAATTGAAGGAAAAGCTGATAAGGAGAAGACCTGGTTCTGGCTCACGAATGGGACCCTGAAGACGGAGACAGAAGGCCTGATCCTTGCAGCCCAGGAGCAAGACATCAGGACAAAGGCAATTAAAGCCAAGATCGAAAAATCAGCTGATGACCCAAAATGCAGACTCTGCAAGGAAGCTGATGAAACCATGGATCATATCCTCAGCTGCTGTAAGAATATCGCACAGACAGACTACAAACAGAGGCACAACTATGTGGCCCAAATGATTCATTGGAACTTATGCCTCAAGTACCACCTCCCAGGAGCAAAGAACTGGTGGGATCACAAACCTGCAAAAGTATTGGAGAATGAACATGCAAAGATACTGTGGGACTTCCGAATCCAGACTGACAAAGTTCTGGAACACAACACACCAGACATCACAGTTGTGGAAAAGAAAAAGGTTTGGATCATTGATGTTATCATCCCAGGTGACAGTCGCATTGACGAAAAACAACAGGAAAAACTCAGCCGCTATCAGGACCTCAAGATTGAACTTCAAAGACTCTGGCAGAAACCAGTGCAGGTGGTCCCAGTGGTGATTGGCACATTGCGTGCTGTGCCAAAAGATCTCAGCCGGCATTTGGAAACAATAGACATTGACAAAATTACAATCTGCCAACTGCAAAAAGCCACCCTACTGGGTTCTGCACGCATCATCCGAAAATACATCACACAGTCCTAGACACTTGGGAAGTGTTCGACTTGTGATTTTGTGATACTAAATCCAGCATATCTATCTTGTTTGCTGTGTCATACAATAAAATAATAATAATAATAATAATAATAATAATAGGGTGCCGTGCCAAAAGATCTCAGCCGGCATTTGGAAACAATAGACATTGATAAAATTATGATCTGCCAACTGCAAAAGGCCACCCGACTGGGATCTGCACGCATCATCCGAAAATACATCACACAGTCCTAGACACTTGGGAAGTGTTCAACTTGTGATTTTGTGATACGAAATCCAGCATATCTATCTTGTTTGCTCTGTCATAATAAAATAATAATAATAAGATCATACAATCATAAGGTTAGGAGACACCCCTAAGGATCATCCAGTTGAATTGATTGAACTGGAGACAATTGTAGCACTATAACTCCCTCTCCAAATAGGGCAAGACAACAATGGAGAAACTGCACCCCACATTTCTAAGTCTACCATCCTTTAAAAAAATGTATCATTCCTCCGAAGTACCAGACTTAACAGATGATTTCTTTCTAGACAGCATTTACGTGGAGAACCTTCTTCACCTGAGTGCCCGGAGTTTCTGCCTCATGGGCCACGGTCTGCAACGGATGTTGGCTATGATCTCCTTCTGGAACTGTATGTTCTGGAAGATCTGCTCTGGGTCACTACTGTCGACCTTTTCCTCTCCTTTATCTTCATCTGAATTGCTGAAGGGGAGCGGTATTGAATAGAAAACACAAACTGTGAGTTAAATCCACCTTATAGATAGGTATTCTTGAAAAAGAAATCAAAACAATGGTGACTCTGAAATTAGCCCACTTTTTCTCGCTTTCCTCCCACCCCAGATATTAGCTGGCACATAGGTTGGAAAATTTGCAGTGTTATGCATAATTACAGAGAGAAAGAAGAAATAGTTTCCATAGTCGGAAAAGACCACCCAAGGTCATCCAGTCCAATGCCCTGCTCTGCGGAAAGGCACAATCAAAGCACCCCCGACAGATGACCATCCAGAATCTTTCCCACCACCTCTCTTTTTTGGGCACAAGTAGCCAGATATATCACAGGGAAAAATATCATACAGTAGAGTCTCGCTTATCCAACATTCGCTTATCCGGGTTGTGGCGCAGGCTGGTTAGCAGCCAGCTGCAACAAATCACTCTGACCAAGAGGTCATGAGTTCGAGGCCAGCTCATACCTGAGTCTGTCTCTGTCTCTGTTCTATGTTATGGCATTGAATGTTTGCCTTATACAGTAGAGTCTCACTTATCCAACACTCACTTAACCAACATTCTGGATTATCCAACGCATTTTTGTAGTCAATGTTTTCAATACATCGTGATATTTTGGTGCTAAATTTGTAAATACAGTAATTACTACATAGCATTACTGTGTATTGAACTACTTTTTCTGTCATATTTGTTGTATAACATGATGTTTTGGTGCTTAATTTGTAAAATCATATCATAATTTGATGTTTAATAGGCTTTTCCTTAATCCCTCCTTATTATCCAACATATTCACTTATCCAACATTCTGCCGGCCCGTTTATGTTGAATAAGTGAGACTCATTGTATGTGTGCAATGTGATCCGCCCTGAGTCCCCTTCGGGGTGAGAAGGGCAGAAAATAAATACTATAAATAATAATAATAATAAAGGATAAACTCACATACAATCAAAGGTAATATATGTTCCAATTGGGTAGAAATTTTTGCATACAATGAAAAAAAAACTGACATAAGACCAAAGGAGGTATTCAGTATTATTAGTGTTATGATGTTTCATAGACAGAAGTACAGTAGAGTCTCACTTATCCAACATAAACGGGCCGGCAGAACGTTGGATAAGCGAATATGTTGGATAATAAGGAGGGATTAAGGAAAAGCCTATTACACAGCAAATCAGGTTATGATTTTACAAATTAAGCACCAAAATGTCCTGTCATACAACAAATTTGACAGAAAAAGTAGTTCAATACGCAGTAATGTTATGTTGTAATTACTGTATTTACGAATTTAGCACCAAAATATCACGATGTACTGAAAACATTGACTACAAAAATGTGTTGGATAATCCAGAACGTTGGATAAGCGAGTGTTGGATAAGTGAGACTGTACTGTACATATCAAATTAGGTTATGATTTTACAAATTAAGCACCAAAACATCATGTTATACAACAAATTTGACTGAAAAAGCAGTTCAATTCGCAGTAATGTTATGTTGTAATTACTGTATTTACGAATTTAGCACCAAAATATCACGATGTATTGAAAACATTGACTACAAAAATGTGTTGGATAATCCAGAACGTTGGATAAGCGAGTGTTGGATAAGTGAGACTGTACTGTACATATCAAATTAGGTTATGATTTTACAAATTAAGCACCAAAACATCATGTTATACAACAAATTTGACTGAAAAAGCAGTTCAATTCGCAGTAATGTTATGTTGTAATTACTGTATTTACGAATTTAGCACCAAAATATCACGATGTACTGAAAACATTGACTACAAAAATGTGTTGGATAATCCAGAACACTGGATAAGCAGGTGTTGGATAAGTGAGACTCTACTGTACATAATATCTTACCTGTCAGGTGGCTCTGTATAGGCATAGATGCTGGTGTGGCGTTTTAAAGTTTTAGATCTCTTGCAGGATTTTGTGTTCTTCTTCGGTGATAATCCAGCTTCCGACATCCTTAAAAAAAACAATTGGAAGGTTTTAAAAGACAGCAACAGCTCTTGACTATTATGAACACTGGAAAAACAGTTGGATACAGGTGTCTCAAAGGCTTAGATGCTGACAAATGTTGATATTTTTATCTATAAGGGATGCTTTGAAATCTAGCGGTGGCTGTTCTTGCCTGCCTGTGCTTCAAAATATGGGAAAGACAGCTAGCTGGAAACACATGCAGAGTCTTAAAGGCACAGCTCAGGAGAGATCTCTCCTGGTGAGTCTATTCCTGCAGAGAGAAATCGAACCGTTCAAGTAGGAGAGCGGTTGTTGTGTTGCTCTGCTGTGGAAGAATATTAAAATCTGATCACTTCTTCAAAACAAAGTCTAGTGTGGTTACATTCAAACCCTCTTCTGCCTATTTGGATATAAACCTGTTATGGTTCACAGAAGAGCATGAGGGTGTTAAACCCCTTGGTAAATAAACAACAAAGCAAGTGGGGAGGAAGGAGGATTTTAAAAAGTACCATTATTATTATTATTATTATTATTATTATTATTATTATTATTATTATTATTATTAAGACACAGCAAACAAGAGAGATAAGCTGGATTTCGTATCACAAAATCACAAGCCAAACACTTCTCAAGTGTCTAGGACTGTGTGATGTATTTTCGGATGATGCACGCAGATTTATTTTTATTTATTTATTTCCAACATTTATATCCCGCCCTTCTCACCCGAAGGGACTCAGGGCGGCATACAAAATTGGCAACAATTTGATGCCTACACATAATTAAAACAGCAATGAAAATTCAATTAAAACAATTAAAACAATATAATAAATATAAAAAATCCCAGTAGGGTGGCCTTTTGCAGTTGGCAGATCGTAATTTTGTCAATGTCTATTGTTTCCAAATGCCGGCTGAGATATTTTAGCACGGCACCCAGTGTGCCCATCACCACCGGGACCACCTGCACTGGTTTCTGCCAGAGTCTTTGAAGTTCAATCTTGAGGTCCTGATAGCGGCTGAGTTTTTCCTGTTGTTTTTTGTCAATGCGACTCTCACCTGGGATGGCGACATCAATGATCCAAACCTTTTTCTTTTCCACAACTGTGATGTCTGGTATGTTGTGTTCCAGAACTTTGTCAGTCTGGATTCGGAAGTCCCACGTGCTCATTTTCCAATACTTTTGTAGGTTTGTGATCCCACCAGTTTTTTACTGCTGGGAGGTGGTACTTGAGGCATAAGTTCCAATGAATCATTTGAGCCACATGGTTGTGCCTCTGTTTGTAGTCTGTCTGTGCAATTTTCTTACAGCAGATGAGGATATGATCAATGGTTTTGTCAGTTTCCTTGCACAGTCTGCATTTTGGGTCATCAGCTGATTTTTCGATCTTGGCCTGAATTGCCTTTGTCCTGATGTCTTGCTCCTGGGCTGCAAGGATCAGGCCTTTTGTCTCCTTCTTCAGGGTCCCATTTGTGAGCCAGAGCCAGGTCTTCTCCTTATCAGCTTTTCCTTCAATTTTGTCAAGGAACTTTCCATGCAATGTTTTGTTGTGCCAGCTGTCAGCTCTAGTTTGTAGTAAAAAATAAGTTTTACTTATAAGATACTAGCTGTGCCCGGCCACGCGTTGCTGTGGCGAAGTACGGTGGTATGAGAAATGAAGTATTGAGGAATTGGTGGTAGTTAAGGTAAAGGGTAAAGCTTTTCCCCTGACATTAAGTCCATTATAAATGGGTGATATAGCTGTGTGGAAGGGCCTTGAGTCTACACTGCCATATAATCCAGTTCAAATCTGATAATCTGTATTTTATAGGCAGTGTGGAAGAGGCCTAAGTGAGGCCTAACTCTGCCTGTCCCCTGGGCTGAGTGGGTTGCTAGGAGACCAAGTGGGCGGAGCTTAGCCTTCTAACTGGCAGCAATTGGATAAAAACAATTCTTCCTCTCCCTCCAAATAGGACTTTATTTTTCTTTTCTTTTTGTTGTATGAACGTAGAGGCACGGATGAGGGGTTGTACTGTCAAGTTTAGTGTTTCTGGGATGTGTAGTTTTGTTGTTTTGTCCTAGGCCGAAATTTCATTACCCTTTTATATATATAGATGCATCTAGTTACACAGAAGAAACTTCTCAAGGTAGGAGAAAAAGGGTTAAAATGTGGAAAATGGAGAGGGTTGCATTTTGAATGAAACTCTTTGTTTCCTTTAGAGGATAAAGAAAAAACATGTGTATACGTAACACAGACAAAGAGCAGGCTGCTACTGGTTGCTGGTTCGAATCCACGAGACGGGGGAGCTCCCATCTGTAAACTCTAGCTTGCGGGGACATGAAAGAAGCCTCCCAGTAGGATGGTAACACATCCCAACATCCCCTGGGCAACGTCTCTATAGACGGCCAATTCTCTCACACCAGAAGCGACTTGCAATATGTTCTCAAGTAGCTTCTGACATGATAAAAGAAAACTCTTTTCCATGTTCTCAGCAGACAATACTGTCTCCATTTTTGGACAACTTGATCCAACTACTGGAAAATGAGTTTCTGCATTTGAAATATACTATCAGGAGTGGACACTACAAAACGATTACCATCTCCGACCTTCCAGAATTAAGGCTCTCATCCCCTTCTATAAATACTCGGCTGTAAAGCCTTAGTGTCATAAATCGGAAACTGATGACATTTCTTGGCAGTTCATTTGGGTCCTCTGACAGGACTGAGAATTTCATTCTCTTGTTAGATTTGTTGCTGAGCGAAGCTTGCTTTTGTTCCCTCTCCTAATGCGCTGGCTGAAAAATTGCCTTTTGAAAGAGTAACTACTCCATTTAACTATCCTCCTCTTGTGTGGTTCTGGCATTCTTTGATAACCAAACTATAATGTCACACTTGGGATGCTTAGAAATGGCCTATTTGGGCTTGCAAATTGAATCCATGCACCTGTATGCTCTTGCATAATCTCCAACTGCCCTGATTTGGCAGTTCCATTGAATCCTTTTCCATCTTATTTTTGAATGTCCAGTTTTCACTTTCTTCCTCTCATTTTCCTGCTTTGATTTCCTTTAATTAAGTATTTAATTGGGAATCATAGGCTCAGCCATGCTTTTCACAAGAAGAGCAATAACCTGTTTAAAATAAAATAACCTGCACACACATATATACACATATATAAAAGGGTAATGGAATCACGGCACCGGACAAAACAACTAAACTAAACGCCCCACAACCTCGAAAATTGACAGCACAACCTCTCATCCATGCCTCTATGTTCATACAACAAAAAGAAAAGAAAAATTAAGTCCTAGCCACAGCAACGCGTGGCCGGGCACAGCTAGTATACATATATAATTTACAATCTATATATATAAAAGGGTAATGAAATTTCGGCCTAGGACAAAACAACAAAACTACACATCCCAGAAACACTAAACTTGGCAGCACAACCCCTCATCCATGCCTCTACATTCATACAACAAAAAGAAAAGAAAAATAAAGTCCTAATTGGAGGGAGAGGAATAATTGTTTTTATCCAATTGCTGCCAGTTAGAAGGCTAAGCTCCGCCCACTTGGTCTCCTTCCAACCCACTCAGCCCAGGGGACAGGCAGAGTTAGGCCTCACTTAGGCCTCTTCCACAGATTATCTTATTTTAACTGGATTATATGGCAGTGTAGACTCAAGGCCATTCCACACAGCTATATAACCCATTTATAATGGACTTAATGTCAGGGGAAAACCTTTACCCTTTACCTTAACTACCACCAATTCCTCAATACTTTATTTCCCATACCACCATACTTCGCCACAGCAACGCGTGGCCGGGCACAGCTAGTAATATATAATATTATAATATATTGTATATGCACATAATATTAATAATATTACTTTCTAATACAACATAATACTAATAATGCAATATAATAATATTAATTATAAATTATATATTATATGTAATATTATTAATAATATTAGAATATATATAGTACAATATGGTAATTTATTGCCAGTATTGTGCTATGCTAATAATATAATATTGTATGTAAATTTAATTTGTAAGCCACTCTGAGTCCCCTTCGGGGTGAGAAGGGCGGGATATAAATTTATTCAATAAATAAATAAATAAATAAAAGCCTTCTTTGGAGGCTGGATGGCCATCTGTCGGGAGTGCTTTGCATGCCATATTCCTGCTTCTTGGCAGGGGGTTGGACTGTATGGCCCATGAGGTCTCTTCTTATGATTCCATGATTCTGCGAACCATAATACTTTTCTCAATGACAACACTGTTTTTCTCTCATCTCTAATATTGCTTAGTGGCGCAATGGTTATACCCTTGTGCCGACTGGACTGCTGACCTGAAGGTTCAATTGCTGACCTGAAAGGTTGCTGGTTCGAATCCGCGAGACGGGTTGAGCTCCCGTCCATCAGCTCTAGCTGGCAGGGACATGAGAGAAGCCTCCCAGCAGGATGGTATTTATTTACAGCATTTATATTTCACCCTTCTCACCCCGAAGGGGACTTAAGGTGGATCACATTACACATATAGGCAAACATTCAATGCCTTTTAACATAGAACAAAGACAAGACAAACATAGGCCTCGAACTCATGACCTCCTGGTCAGAATGATTCATTGCAGCTGGTTGCAGCTGGCTTGCTCTTCAGCCTACGCCACAGCCCAGGCCCACATCTCCGGGCAACGTCTCTGTAGGCCTGTTTTTGAGAAACCCATATTGACTTTTAATAACCATGGCATTTTTTTCTAGGTGTTTACATATTACAAATTAATGATCTGCTCTGATACAGATGATTTAGGAGTTAGATGTTGAGTTATCTATATGAAAATCTTGGAGCTGTCCCACTCTCCTCTCCGTTTTTGTGCTTTCCCCCATCTCGCTGTGCGACTCCACTCCATCTGTCTTCTTCTGATCTTTTCAAATGCAGCTTGGATTTCACAAATATTCTAATTTCACCGGGGAGTTTTCTGAAAGCGTTTGAATTTGATTATTTCACCGTTAACCTGAAACCCGGCAAACCGGGCGCAGGATGCAGAGGACATGGAAAAGATATATATTTAGAGATGTTCTAATGCAGCAGACAGGAATATAGGAGTCAAGTGTTGACAAAGATACTTCCATTAGTCTCCTCAAAAAAGAATCTCCTCATTTGGCAATGAAGAGATACAGTAAAATGCATAATTTGCTGCTGTTCACTTTGACTGTGAATCCAGACCAACTGTGAATCCTATCAAGAATTTCTTGTTACAGTAGAGTCTCACTTATCCAAGCCTCTGGATAATCCAAGCCATTTTTGTAGTCAATGTTTTCAATATATTGTGATATTTTGGTGCTAAATTCATAAATTCACATTTAGCACATTATTTATTTATTGAATACATTTATATCCCGCCCTTCTCACCCCGAAGGGGACTCAGAGCGGCTTACAAATTAAATTTACATACAATATTATATTATTAGCATAGCACAATACTGGCAATAAATTACAGTAGAGTCTCACTTATCCAAGCCTCACTTATCCAAGCCTCTGGATAATCCAAGCCATTTTTGTAGTCAATGTTTTCAATATATCGTGATATTTTGGTGCTAAATTCGTAAATACAGTAATTACAACATAACATTACTGCGTATTGAACTACCTTTTCTGTCAAATTTGTTGTATAACATGAAGTTTTGGTGCTTAATTTGTAAAATCATAACCTAATTTGATGTTTAATAGGCTTTTCCTTAATCTCTCCTTATTTCCAAGTTATTCGCTTATCCAAGTTTCTGCCAGCCCGTTTAGCTTGGATAAGTGAGACTCTACTGTACTATATCAATATATTGTAATATTATTATTAATATTACATGTAATATATAATATATAATTAATTTATTATTTTATTTTATTTAGCACATTTGGCAGGAGCTGGAGCTAACAGCAGGCACTCACTCCGTTCCCGGGATTTGAACCTGGGACCTTTCGGTCTGCAAGTTCAGCAGCTCAGTGCTTTAAGACACTTCGCCACCAGGGCTCCTATATACATATACACACATATATATGTGGAGACCCTGCCAACCTAGCAGTTCGAAAACATGCAAATGTGAGTAGATCAATAGGTACAGCTCCGGCAGGAAGGTGATGGCGCTCCATGCAGTCATGCCAGCCACACGACCTTGGAGGTGTCTACGGACAACGCCAGCTCTTTGGCTTAGAAATGGAGATGAGCACCAACCCCCAGAGTCGGTCACGACTGGACTTAATGTCGTCTCACTTATCCAACGCTCGCTTATCCAACATTCTGGATTATTCAACACATTTTTGCAGTAAATGTTTTCAATATATTGTGATATTTTGGTGCTATATTCGTAAATACAGTAATTACAACATAACATTACTGCGTATTGAACTACTTTTTCTGTCAAATTTGTTGTATAACATGAAGTTTTGGTGCTTAATTTGTAAAATCATAACCTAATTTGATGTTTAATAGGCTTTTCCTTAATCCCTCCTTATTATCCAAGATATTTGCTTATCCAAGCTTCTGCTGGCCCGTTTAGCTTGGATAAGTGAGACTCTACTGTACTACTAATATTTCCATGTACAAGACTCTATGCTACTTACATTTACCAATCCTGCATGCTCTGGTGTTCTGTTCATTGGGCATGCTTCCAAACAAAAGCTTTGCTAGGTCTTACTTTCAGGGGAGGCCTTATATTTAGCAATTCAGCAAAACCTCTACTAGGTCTTATTTTCTGGGGATGTCTTATTTTAGGGGAAACTGGGTATAAGGCAAATATTCAAGGGCCGGGCTGTGGCACAGCTGGCTAGTAACCAGCTGCAATAAATCACTACTGACCGAGAGGTCATGAGTTCGAAGCCTGGGTCAGGTTAAGCCACCAACCATTAAATAGCCTGACTTGCTGTTGACCTATGCAGCCCTGAAAGACAGTTGTATCTGTCAATTAGGGAAATTTAGGTACGCTTTATGCGGGAGGCTAATTTAACGAATTTACAACATCATAAAACTGCCAGCAAAACACGATGAATGGAATGAGGAAGTACAGCCACTAGTGGACGGTGAAGCAACAGCTCCCCCTGTGGCCGGAATCGTGAAGCTGGAAAAAAATGTTAAATGCCTCTGTGTCTGTCTATATATGTTGTTTGTCTGTTGGCATTGAATGTTTGCCATATATGTGTTCATTGTAATCCGCCCTGAGTCCCCTTCGGGGTGAGAAGGGCAGAATATAAATACTGCAAATAAATAAATAAATAAATAAAATAACATAGAAAATAGATAGAGAGAGACGCAGAGGCAATTTAAACCTTCTCCAGCTTCCAGTGGGTATGCTTGATTCCGGCCACAGGGGGAGCAGCTGCTTCATCATCCACTGTGACGGCAACTTCCTCATTCCAACGGCGGCTGGGTGATTTTTATAGTGTTGTAAATTAGCCTCCCCACATAGAAGCGGTACCTAAATTTCCTACTTGATAGATGCAACTATCTTTCGGGTTGATTAGGTCAACAACGAGCAGGGGCTATATTTTTTAATTTTAATTGTCGGGTGCTCACCCCGACACGAGCTGGCCTCCAACTCATGAGTGATTTATTGCAGCTGGCTGCTAACCAGTGTAGATCAAGCCTCACTTTCTGCAATGCTCGCTCATTTGGGAGCTGGAGGGAAATGTCACTTGGAGAGGCCTTAACCTTGAGAGCCAGAAGCCTCCTGGAAATCTCAGCCGGGAAGCCGTGTCATGTGGAAGCCGCAGAGCCACCCGGTTTGGCCACTTTCTGGGCCATCCCGCGGGAGGAGGGAGGGAGGGAGGGAGGGAAGGCCGGCCCCTCCTCTGGGTTGGCCTCGCTTCCTCCCTTGTGGCACAGACGCCACGGCGCTCTTTCCCTCGCCATCATGGACTACCAGGCGAGTGCCAGCTGGGCGGCGGAGCGCATGCAAAGCTACCGGAAAGACCCCGACGGATGGCGCAGCTGCAAGCGGACGGTGAGTGGGCACGGGCAGCCATTGGGGAAGGGCTTGAGCGCGCGCGCCCCCCAGCGGCAAGGCCTTGAATTGCAAAGCCCTGACATAGGTTGATTGAGATCATGGTACAAGGAGTCCCCAAGTTAGGAACAAAATACGTCCTGTAGGGTTGGTCTTCAGTTGAAACACGCGCATAAATGACACAGATAGGAAATGGAGCAAGCTGTTCATCCGTATTCTCAGTGAAACTTCTCAGTCTCCTTATCTTCATTTTGTTGTGGTTCATGTCCTAAAACGAATGGCTAATCATAGTAGGATAATCTTAACTTATTTCCAGGTTTCTCTCATCTATTTTCCGAAAACTTGTATTCTTTGCTACACAAATTGTGCCAAAAGGTTAACTAGACATGCTTGATTAGGACAAAGAGGATGAAATGTCTTGTAGTAATTCTTCAGAAGATTTTATTTGGTAGAACTGTGGAATTGGATCCTTGTGGTACCCTCTGGCAAGCCCCCACCCTGTAAGTCAGAACAGATACATTTTAAAGTACAACTCCAGCCATATATATATATACTAGCTTTGCCCAGCCACGCTTTGCTGTGGCTTATGGAAATCCTTTGTTGGCCAGGTGGAATAGCAGTGAATAGCCTTGCAGTCTCAAAGCCTGGCCGTTTTCTGGAGTAGTTGGAGCTTTTTGTTGTATGAACGTAGAGGCATGGATGAGGGGTTGTGCTGCCAAGTTTAGTTTTTCTGGGTGTGGTTTTGTTGTTTTGTCCTAGGCTGAAATTTCATTACCCTTTTATATACAGTAGAGCAGGGGTCCCCAAACTAAGGCCCGCGGGCCAGATGCAGCCCTCCAAGGTCATTGAACTGGCCCCTGTCCTAAACTTTAGACTTAGAGTTGAACTAAGTCTACCTGGTCTTTGGAGGTCTCTTTGGTTACCTATGGTCTTATGAGATTGTCTAGATGGTCTTTGAAGGTCTCTTTACTTAGCTATGGCCTTATGAGACCATCTAGATGGCTTTTGGAGGTCACTTCCTTACCTATGGTCCTATGAGACCATCTAGATGGCCTTTGAGGGACCCTTTCCTTACCTAGGGTTTTAGGAGATTGTCTAGATGGCCTTTGGGGGGCCCTTTCCTTACCTATGGTCTTATGAAACCATCTAGATGGTCTTTGAGGGTCCCTTTCCTTATCTATGGTCTTCTGATGGCCTTATGAGATCATCTAGATGGCCTTTGGGGGTCGCTTTCCTTACCGATGGTCTTATGAGACCATCTGGATGGTCTTTGGAGGTCTCTTTGTTTACCTATGGTCTTACGAGATAGTCTAGATCAGGGGTCCCCAAACTAAGGCCCATGGGCCGGAGGTGGCCCTCCAAGGTCATTGACCTGGCCTCTGTCCTAAACTTTAGACTTAGGGTTGACCTAAGTCTGAAATGACTTGAAGGCACACAACAACAACAATCCTAATTTTGGACTATTTTATCATAGTCTGGCTCCCCAACAATCTAAACAACAGTGAACCGGCCCTCCACTTAAAAAGTTTGAGGACCCCTGCAGTAGAATCTCACTTAGAGCCCCAGTGGCAAAGTGCGTTAAAGCACGGAGCTGGAGACCGAAAGGTCCCAGGTTCAAACACCGGGAGCGGCGTGAGCGGCCGCTGTTAGTTCCAGCTCCTGCCAACCTAGCAGTTCGAAAACATGCCAATGTGAGTAGATCAATAGGTACTGTTCCGGCGGGAAGGTAACGGCGCTCCATGCACTCATGTCAGCCACATGACCTTGGAGGTGTCTACGGACAATGCCGGCTCTTTGGCTTAGAGATGAGTACCAACCCCCAGAGTCAGACATGACTGGACTTAACGTCAGGGGAAAACCTTTACCTTTACCTTAGAGTCTCACTTATCCAACATAAACGGGCCGGCGGAACGCTGGATAAGCGAATATGTTGGATAATAAGGAGGAATTAAGGAAAAGCCTTTAATACGTTCCAAAGATGTATCTATATACATATGTACATGTATATAATATAATTTACAATAATATATAATATTATAATATATCGTATATGCATATAATATTAATAATATTATTTTGTAATACAATATAATACTAATAATACAATATAGTAATGTTAATTTTATATTGATTTGTATGGGCATCTAATGATTGCCACTGTTGTAAGCCGCCCTAAGTCCCTTCGGGTGAGAAGGGCGGGATATAAATGTGATAAATAAAATAAAAAAAAATTAATTATATATTATATATTACATGTAATATTAATAATAATATTACAATATATTGATATAGTACAATATAGTAATTTATTGCCAGTATTGTGCTATGCTAATAATATAATATTGTATGTAAATTTAATTTGTAAGCCACTCTGAGTCCCCTTCGGGGTGAGAAGGGCGGGATATAAATGTAGCAAATACATAAATAAATAAATAAATAAAATGTAAAGGTTTTCCCCTGACTTTAAGTCCAGTCGTGTCTGACTCTGGGGGTTGGTGCTCATCTCCATTTCTAAGCCAAAGAGCCAGCGTTGTCCGTAGAAACCTCCAAGGTCATGTGGCCGGCATGACTGCATGCAGCACCGTTACCTTCCCGCCGGAGCGGTACCTATTGATCTACTCACATTGGCATGTTTTTGAACTGCTAGGTTGGCAGAAGCTGGGGCTAACAGCGGGTGCTCACTCCGCTTCCTGGATTCGAACCTGTGACCTTTCGGTCTGCAAGTTCAGCAGCTCAGCGCTTTAATACGCTCCGAAGGTGTATCTATCTACACCGAAATAAAGAAATTAAGATCCCAGGCTGTTGAAATTTTGACATCACTTTATCTGCCAAAGCACAATGCTGTAATGAAATCTTGTAATGAAAGTGGGCATTTTACAAGATTTTTTAGCCTTCCGTGCCAAAGTGTGCTGGCTTCTTTCCAAACAGCAGTTCCCAGGATTGCATAGCATTAAGCCCTGGCAGTTAAAGTGGTGGTAAACAACAGTGAAGATGCACCTTTGTTCTCGTTTGCCCTGGAAATACTTTCCCGGCATCCTGGGACTAAAGTGACAATGTGATCCCGTTGAGTCAGACGGGGGAAGCCTGCCCCCTCGGCTTGCTCTCATTGGTGCATTTGAGGACACACCATGGAGTGACGTTGTGTCTGTTGTTTGCCCATGCTTGAGCTATAGCCAAAACTATCTCTTCCTTGCCTAAGAAAACCCTACAAAATATTATACCAAAGACAAAGATCCTATAGAATAACGTCTTGGTTTTTCTCTCACTTCTTTCTCCTCGTCCCCCTAGAATGAAGTTGCAATTTCTTGGAGACCGTCGACGGAGTTTCGTGGAAACCTGTAAGTACAAAAATAAAACACACTTTTCATGGAGGTACATTTTATGCTTCTGTAAATAGTAGAAGATACTGATTTTGTTACATATTGCCTCTACTTTGCCTTCCAAATGAGAGTGAGCCTGGTCATTTGAAAAGGTGTTGATATAGAATCAAAGAGTGGGCCATCCAGTCCAATTCTCTGCCGAGAAGCAGGAAAATCGCATTCAAAGCACCCCGACAGATGGCCATCCAGCTTCTGTTTAATAGCCTCCCAAGGAAGGAACCTTCACCACACTCCGAGGCAGAGAGTTCCACTGCTGAACAGCTCTCACAGTGAGGAAGTTCTTCCTCATGTTCAGGTGGAATCTCCTTTCTTTCCTGTAGTTTGAAGCCATTGTTCTGCATCCTAGTCTCCAGGGCAGCTTTCTCCTTCCTCCCTATGACATACCCTCACATCTTTATATATTTTATATATATATATATATATACACACACACACACAGTAGAATCTCACTTATCCAATATAAACGGGCCGGCAGAACGTTGGATAAGCGAATATGTTGGATAATAAGGGGGGATTAAGGAAAAGCCTATTAAACATCAAATTAGGTTATGATTTTACAAATTAAGAACCAAAACATCATGTTATACAACAAATTTGACAGAAAAAGTAGTTCAATAAGCAGTAATGTAGTAATTAATGTATTTACAAATTTAGCACCAAAATATCACGATATATTGAAAACATTGACTACAAAAATGCATTGGATAATCCAGAACGTTGGATAAGCGAGTGTTGGAGAAGTGAGACTCTACTGTATATAGGTAATGAAATTTCAGCCTAGGACAAAACAACAAAACCACACATCCCAGAAACACTAAACTTGGCAACACAACCCCTCCTCCATGCCTCTACATTCATACAAGAAACAGCTCCAGCTACTCCAGAAAACAGCCAGGCTTTGAGACTGCAAGGCTATTCACTGCTATTCCACCTGGCCAACAAAGGATTTCCATAAGCCACAGCAACGCGTGGCCGGGCAAAGCTAGTATATATATTATATATCTTTACAACATTTATATTCTGCCCTTCTCAACTGAAGGGACTCATTGAGGCATACACAACTGGCAACAATTTGATGCCTACACATAGTTAAAACATAGCAATGAATAAAATCCAATTACAACACTTAAAACAATATAAAAATATAAAATTATTTATTTATTTATTTACAGCATTTATATTCCGCCCTTCTCACCCTGAAGGGGACTCAGGGAGGATCACATTACACATATAGGCAAACATTCAATGCCTTTTAACATATAACAAAGACAAGACAAACATAGGCTCCGAGCGGGCCTCGAACTCATGACCTCCTGGTCAGAGTGATTCATTGCAGCTGGTTGCAGCTGGCTTGCTCTCCAGCCTGCGCCACGGCCCGGGCCTACATATGGTTTAACCATAAAACATATGGGTAAAGTCCGTTCATCCAATATCCTTGTCCTGTGGTGATAAGTCAGTCCGGGATGTCTTTATCATTTAATCATCGAAAGCCTGGGCACATAGCCATGTTTTCAGGGCTTTTCTATATGGCCCTCACCATGTCTCCTCTCAGCCTTCTCTTCTGCAGGCTAAACATGTCCAGCTCTTTAAGCCACTCCTCATAGGGACTGATCTCTAAAATGATCCCTTGATCATTTTAGTCACCCTCCTCTGGACACTTTCCAGCTTGTCGACATCTCCCTTCAATTGCGGTGCCCAGAATTGGACACAGTGTGAATTGTACACAGTGGTGAGCTCCCGCCATCAGCTCAGCTTCTGCTCACTGAACAGTTCGAAAACAATATAAGTAGATAAATAGGTACTGCTTTGGCAGGGAGTTAAAAGGCGCCCTGAAAAACATGCCAGCAAAAATCTGACCAGGAAAGGTGTTTATGGACGACAGGAAAATGAAACAACAGCACCTCCCCATGTCCGAGTCAAGCACAGCTGGATGCCGGGGATGAAAAAGGGGAAGCCTTGCCTCTGTTTATGTACTGTCTGTCTCTGTCAATTGTATATCGGCATTGAATGTTTGCCATATATGTACCTGTAATCCTCTCTGAATCCCTTCGGGGAGATAGAGCGGAATATAAATAAAGTATATAAACTATTTGGGGGCAGGTTTTGATTTCAGTTTTCTGACTGTTGTTGTTTTTATTTCTCCATAAAGATACAAGGCCGAAGGAATTATACCAGCAAAAACAGAGGATGTCTTTAAGTGTTTACGGCCGGAAACTGGTGGACTTCGAGAAAAATGGGATCAAAATGTGAAGGAAGTCGCAGTCATTGAAAAGATTAATGAAGTAAGTGTACTGTTGTTGTTTGCTGCAACTTGATTTTCTTCCTATCAGCTTCCTTCATTGATGGGAAATACAGTCCTCACTTTAGTATTTAGTGATATATCATTGCCAGTTCTTTCATAGTTGCTCTTAAGCTAGTTCTGATTTCTTGATTGCAATCTTTGCTTTAATAAGTGATTGAATCAAAGTATACACAATATTTCACCATTTCAAGTGCTTTATTGTCTATATTGGAGCCCCCAGTGGCACGGAAGGTTAAAGCACTGAGCTGCTGAACTTGCTGACCGAAAGGTTGATGGTTCGAATCCAGGAAGCGGGGTGAGCTCCCGCTGTTAGCCCTAGTTTCTGCCAACCTAGCAGTTCAAAAACATGCAAATGTGAGTAGATCAATATGTACCACTCTGGCAGGAAGGTAAGGGCACTCCATGCAGTCATGCCGGCCACATAACCATGGAGGTGTCTATGGACAATTCCGGCTCTTCGGCTTAGAAATGGAGATGAGCACCAACCGCCAGAGTCAGACACGACTGGACTTAATGTCAGTGAAAAACCTTTACCCTTACTATTGTCTACATTACATTCATGTAAATCATCTGTGATTATTACAGTAGAGTCTCACTCATCCAAGCTAAACGGGCCGGCAGAAGCTTGGATAAGCGAATATCTTGGATAATAAGGAGGGATTAAGGAAAAGCCTATTAAACATCAAATTAGGTTATGATTTTATAAATTAAGCACCAAAACATCATGTTATACAACAAATTTGACAGAAAAAGTAGTTCAATACGCAGTAATGTTATGTTGTAATTACTGTATTTACGAATTTAGCACCAAAATATCACGATATATTGAAAACATTGACTACAAAAATGGCTTGGATAATCCAGAGGCTTGGATAAGCGAGGCTTGGATTAGTGAGACTCTACTGTATTTTGTTTATGTTCTGCAGTTAACCTTCCTTAGCACTTTTCCCAGTAACCGTTTCTTAGTAGGCACCATGCAAGATTTATGCATCTATTATCACAGTTATCCGCAGCCTACATCCAAGCCATCTTAGTGCTATTTGAGAACCGTAATAATCACTGACTTGCTATCTTCCACTGCTGAAATTAAAAAGATCTCCATCCATGCCTTATTACTGTGGAACCATGGCTGTCGACTGGCATGAACTTTCACTGACTATGCCAATCCATTCTAGTTGCTAGCCAAAAAGGAATCATGGACTTGAAGCAACAATTCCTATTGCCCAATGCTTTTGTTTCCTAATTTAGATCAACAACTGAGTTTCTGTAAACAGCTTAATGCCTGTTTAGAAACCTTAGCCTTTGATGTCCCGTTTTCAGACAAGGGAATAATGTGCTGGGCCTTTCCAATAGCCCCTTTGCAACAATTGTACATCATGCTGGTGGAACATGTGTGTCCATCAGTGTATTGATGAGAGACTGAGGAGATGCCTCTATTTAACTGTAGGATATACAGTAGAGTCTCACTTATCCAACACTCGCTTATCCAACATTCTGGATTATCCAACGCATTTTTGTAGTCGATGTTTCCAATATATCATGATATTTTGGTGCGAAATTCGTAAATACAGTAATTACTACATAGCATTACTGTGTATTGAGCTACTTTTTCTGCCAGATTTGTTGTCTAACATGATGTTTGGGTGCTTAATTTGTAAAATCATAACTTAATTTGATGTTTAATAGACTTCTCCTTATTCTCTCCTTATTATCCAACATATTCGCTTATCCAACGTTCTTCCGGCCCGTTTATGTTGGATAAGTGAGACTCTACTGTAGTATCAGTTGCCACCTTCCTAACCCCCCCCCCCCCAAAAAAAAAGTATACACAGGGTAACCACACAGATATACCTGCATAGGTAAACCAACAGGTCAGTATAGGGTTTAAAAGTTAGCCTAAGTAAATGATGTTGCATTTCCTTCTATTGCACAAACTGGATATGCAAACGGTATAATCCCGGTTTCCACTTTGCAGAATGTTTGCATAACTAGAACGACGACACCTTCGGCTTTCATGAAGATCATTTCTCCACGGGAGTTCCTAGACGTGGTCCTGATTAGACATGATGAGGATGGGACGATAGCAAGTGTGGGTAAGAAGACCTCCTCCCCTTTCTGGCCCTCCCATGTGCCAGTTGAACACAATCATTTGGGTATTTTGTGTTTGCTATTTTATGAGGCTCTGTCGTCTTAAAAAAATAAACTTATCTTGTGTTTATATATTTCTTTCTCATAGCAACGCATGTGGATCACCCCCTGTGTCCAGCCCAACCAAATTATGTCCGAGGGCTGAATTATCCCTGTGGTTGCATCTGCATTCCTGCTCCAGGGTAAGACGTTCGAGCACGTTTTGTGATCTGAAACATATGCATGGGATCGGTTATGGGCAGGATTGCAACAAAACCCAGGCAAAAGGATCTTGTAGCAGCCCTGAGACGGAATAAAAGACGTTTTCAGTATAAGCTCTCAAAGACAAGAGTCTGCTTCATCATATGCAAGCAGATCCAGTCTATAAAAGCTTATACTACAAACATAGGGATTCTGATGCAGTTCTTAGTCTTAATCTAAATGGAATCACCATATTTAAAAGCCATCTGAAATTAGCAGACTACTAGGCTAGATGAATCCTTTGGACTTATCCAGTATTTTTATTTTTGATTTTAGTTATTTCAGCAAGGACTGAAAATGTTCTAGCAGAGTGGCAATTAGAAACAGTTGAACAGAAGAATAGCCATTGCCTCCGCTTGACATAAAGACTCTTGTTTTTGCGTGCTTAGACATATAACATACAGTAGTCTCACTTATCCAAGCTAAACGGGCCGGCAGAACCTTGGTTAAGCGAATATCTTGGATAATAAGGAGGGATTAAGCAAAAGCCTATTGAACATCGAATTAGGTTATGATTTTACAAATTAAGCACCAAAACATCATGTTATACAACAAATTTGACAGAAAAAAGTAGTTCAATACGCAGTAATGTTATGTTGTAATTACTGTATTTACGAATTTAGCACCAAAATATCATGATATATTGAAAACATTGACTACAAAAATGCCTTGGATAATCCAGAAGCTTGGATAAGCGAGTCTTGGATAAGTGAGACTCTACTGTACTCTCCAGTCTCCATTAGTATGATGTATGACTTAAGACACTCAACATCCTATGTTATGATGTAAAATTGTAATAAAATATGCTAAAAGAGAACATCAAAAAGTCATAGGAAACTGGTTCCCCCAAACTTCTCCATGGAGTTATCTGAAATGAGCAGAATACCGAAGTAGGGAAAGCTTTTGGTTTTATCCACTATTTTATCCAGTGAATTTAAATTTAAATATTTATCCATGAATAGCTGACATTTTTAGAGTCTGCATCTCTTTATTGACTTGTTTGTGGGTTGTTTGTTTGCTTTCCTACAGGGAGCCCAACAAGACTCAGCTCCTCAGTTTCTTTCAGACGGATCTGGGTGGAAACCTCCCACAGACGGTGGTGGAATCCTTCTTCCCAAGCAGCATAACTGGTTTTTACAGCGGCTTGGCCAAAGCGGTGGTAAAACTACTAGCATAAACAATTTATTTCTCAAGGGGGAAAAGGGTGTATCTCAAGGGTTTGTGTAATTTCACTCTCGCGTTATGCAAGGGCGGAACTGCTAGGTGCTGAGGTCAGGAGCATCTTTGTCTCAAGCTATGGTCTACCCAAAGTTAAGTCCCCTGGAAACCCATTGATTTTGAATTGGAAAGACTTAAACCTATGTCTTGAGTCAATGAGTGCTATAGTGCTTTAGTTTAACATGGTCAATGGAAAAAAATTCCCCCCCCAAAAAACTTCAATTTTTTATTCCCCAAGATGGGCTCAAAAGTACAAGTGATTATCTAGTAGTGAAACAACAATTGTGGTGCTCTGTTCAGATTCTTGTATCTCCAAAGATGAGAAGAATGGTTCAAAGGAAAAGGGCACTGGGTGCATGGCCGAAGTTTGGAGCAGAGAGACCAATTCTGGGAATTTTCATTCCTTGCTTTTGGATTATTTCGGTGGAGGAGAATGTATCAAAAGACATCCACTTCACTTCACTTCACTTCTTAATTAGTCGCTCTCCACCAGAGTGCTCCGAGCGACTTACAATTTAAAATATCATTCCACAATATAAAAACATTCAACATAAAAACATTCAACATAAAAACATTCAACCTAAAAACATTCAACAGTGACTATTTGGCAAATTAGATCTGATCTACTCAAATGCACAACCAAACAGCCAAGTCTTGAGCGCTTTTCCAAAAGCTTGCAATTCCGACATTGCTCTAACATATGGAGGCAATGAGTTCCACAGAATTGGAGCATCGGTCGAAAAGGCTCTACGCCTTGTAGCTTCCAGGTGTACCTCCCTAGGGCCCGGTACGTATAGGAGATTTTCCTGGGAGGATCGAGGTGACCAGTGATGGAAAAAAGGAATGAGGCGGTCCCTAAGATATAATGGTCCTTGGCCATTTCAAGCTTTAAATGTCAGCATCAGTATCTTGTAAGGGATCCGATGTTCTATTGGTAGCCAATACAGTTGTTTCAGAATCGGTGTAATATGGGATCTTATAGATGATCCCGCTAGCAGCCTGGCTGCCGCATTTTGGACCATTCGGATCTTCTGGGTTTTTGTCTTCGGAAAGCCAGCGTGTAAGGTGTTACAATAATCCAACCTAGTGGTGACTGTTGCATGGATTACCATTGCCAATGTTTCTGTCGAAAGGTAGGATGCTAATTTCCTTGCCTGGCGAAGATGAAAAAAGGCCTGCTTACTTATGGCAGTGAGCTGGGCCTCCATTGTCAGCGATGAGTCCAACACAACCCCAAGGCTTTTAACAGTAGCAGATGGAACCAGAACTTCCCCATCAAAATCAGGCAGTGACTGGATTAACTCTGGTGGCTGGCCGGGCCAGAGTATCTGTTTTTGCGGGATTCGCTTTTAGTCTACTTGCTCGCAGCCAACTCATCACTGCTTGCAAACACAGCTTAAAGTTCTCAGGAATCGTGGTTGTCCCTAGGTATCATCTGCATACTAGTAGCACTCTATGTGCCTGTTTCCTTTGAGACGAATCTTCTTTTTGCGAGAATAAAGATCTGAACAGAGCAGCAACGTTGAAATGTTCCTTACAAATTTCTATTTGTAACAGTAGTGCTACTATAACAGATGAGAATAGGGACAGTTAATGATGTTGTGTAAATCTGATTTATGACATTGTAACTGGGTAAACTAATGCTATTCTAAAGATGTTACAATGATACCTGGATGTTTAGAGCCTGTCCCTTGGATCTTCTTGATGCATTCTTGAGCTGCAGTTTTAGCTGCCTCTGCCAGCATTTGCACCCTGAGCTAAATAATATCAAGGGGAGTATCCATGTGTTTTTAAAATCAATGTAAACACCTGGACTTGGGCTCAGTAATGTTGACATGCCATTAGTGGAAAGCTGCCATCCTTTGAGAGATATGGGAGCAGTAAACCAAGGCAATGCCAGCACCACACCTTCCCAAAGTGGGTGTGTGGTTTATGATGGGCAAGATAGGAGTTCATATGGAACTGCAATCCATGCCTATCCTCACAAGCTAGGTGAATGGAATAATCAGTACAGTGATGGAGAAGCCAGGGAAGCTTGTATTATCTCAAAGGCTCAGTAGATGCTAGTTGGACGCTACCAGTAGTTCTCAGCACAACCTTGGGTCCCTTCACATGACACAATTATAGTTCACATGATGAATCCCATTTTGGAACAAAGGTGGGGCATCAACCCAATCACAAAATTAATCATATCCTATCTAATGGTGGCACAATGTGTTAAAGCACTGAGCTGCTGAACTTGTGGACCAAAAGGTCCCAGGTTCAAATCCCGGGAGCGGAATGAGCGCCTGCTGTTAGCCCCAGCTCCTGCCAACCTAGCAGTTCGAAAACATGCAAATGTGAGTAGATCTGGCGGGAAGGTAAAGGCGCTCCATGCAGTCATGCCGGCCACATGACCTTGGAGGTGTCTACGGACAACGCTGGCTCTTCGGCTTAGAAATGGAGATGAGCACCAACCCCCAGAGTCGGGCATGACTGGACTTAACATCAGGGAAAAACTTTTACCCTTTACCTATCTAATGGTGTGGTTTTAAGGTTAGGTAGCATTTACATCATTCTGTAAATAACAATCCCTGAGATGATCAGTGTAGTATAGTGACTAAGGGACCAAACAAATTCCTCGGAAGACCACTAAATGACCTCAGAAGACTCAGAAAGTGGCAATGGAAAGCCTCTGAATGAACCTTATAATACAGGCTTGGGCAAATTTTGGCCCTCCAGGTGTTTTGGACTTCAACTTCTACAATTCCTAACAGCCTACTGTTTGCAGGAATTGAAGTCCAAAACACCAGGAGGGCCAAAGTTTGCCCATGCCTGCTATAATAGGTGTCACAATAAATTAAGAGTCAGCGTTGTTGTATGTTTTCCAGGCTGTATGGCCATGTTCCAGAAGTATTCTCTCCTGACGTTTCGCCCACATCTATGGCAGGCATCCTCAGAGGTTGTGAGGTATGGAGAAACTAAGCAAGGAAGGTTTATATATATCTGTGGAAAGTCCAGGGTGAGAGAAACCTCAGAGGATGCCTGCCATAGATGTGGGCGAAACGTCAGGAGAGAATATTTCTGGAACATGGCCATACAGCCCGGAAAACATACAACAACCCTGTGATCCCGGCCATGAAAGCCTTCGACAACACAACAAGTTAAGAATCAGTTTGAAGATCCACAAAAACATTGAGAATTCTCAGCCAGAGAACATTAGTGCCTCACCAAATTCCATAGGATGGAGGCCTGACTATCAATGTGGAGAAGTCCCTGCTCAGCTACAAAAATAAGAGGACAGATTCGTTTTGAATTATCCTTAATGCATGGGAGCCAGTGTGGTAGATTGGTTTGAATGTTGTAATAGAGACGAAGGATTGTATTGCATCTCAGCCATGGAAACCCGCTGGAGAAATCACAAGTCCCCAGCCTTAGAAAATCACAAACACTCTCAACAGAGATACCTTATGAGTTAACATAATTTGGAAATAACTTGAAGGCATCCAACAACACCAACTGCGATATCTGTTTCAAGTGAAGGGGCTCCTTGTCAATATAAAATGGTTCTCACTCCCATTAACTGGCCCAACATGCTCACGCAACACAGCTTGGGATAAGTGTTATCATGTAAATATACAGTTATCCTATTACTAACTAATATACAGAATAGAACAATGGTAACAGACAAATTATAATCCTTACAGGCGCATGAGTAATACACAAATATAAACTGTTTACAGCATTACATCAGACATTATATTCATGTTTGTATTTTTTTTCAGTAACATAAGTATGTTCAATAACTGAGTACAACACTTTAAATTCCAGTATTGTCCCACGTAGATAAAAGTCTTAGAAATGCATGGTCAAAGGAATAATGTAATGTAATGTAAAATGTAATGTAAAAGGCTCACAAATGGAAGGCAGTAGGATCATTATCCACAATTGAAGTGCTACAGCAGAGTCACAAACTCCTTAGTGGAATTTACAAAAGCTGCAGAAAAGTCTACTACAAACGCATGAAAGAACCTTCAGAAACTACCTGAAGAAGGGATTTTGATCCAGAAACAAGGGTTACAAAATACCCGGGAATCCTTGTTGTTCTACATTCCTTTATGTTTTACATTCCTTTTGTGCATCTCCAAAACATTAACTTACATGGGACTATGATGAATTTATCTAAAGTGTGAATCACAATATACAGTTGTTTATTCCTTTGACCATGCATTTCTAAGACTTTTATCTATGTGGGACAACACTGGAATTTAAAGTGTTGTACTCAGTTATTGAACATACTTATCTGTTACTGAAAAAACATACAAACATGAATATAATGTTTGATGTAATGCTGTAAACAGTTTGTATTTGTGCATTACTCATGCGCCTGTAAGGATTATAATTTGTCTGTTACCATTGTTCTATTCTGTATATTAGTAATACCGTGTTTCCCCGAAAATAAGACAGTGTCTTATATTAATTTTTGCTCCCAAAGATGTGCTGGGTCTTATTTTCAGGGGATGTCTTATTTTTTCCATAAAGAAGAATTCACATTTATTATTGAACAAAAAAATGAACATTTTATATATACTGTACAGCAGTTGTCATCACAAGCCAGCATAACCAGACAAACTGTGAATCCTGTCAAGAATTTCTTGTTACTACCATTATTTCCATGTACAATTGGTATGTACATTTACAAATCTTGCATGCTCTGGTGTTTTGTTTGGCGGGTGCCGGGCATGCTTCCAAACAAAAACTTTGCTAGGTCTTACTTTCGGGGGAGGCCTTATATTTAGCAATTCAGGAAAACTTCTACTAGGTCTTATTTTTCGGGGATGTCTTATTTTTGGGGAAACAGGGTAGGACAACTGTATCTTTACACGTATTACAGATTTCTGTGTACTTTAGTGTATAAGTGTTATCATGTCAACGAGGCAAGTTTAGTCTCATCACTGACATTGTGTGCTTGGAGATTTCCGTATAGAAATGCATTCAGGTCCCTGATCTAGGAGCCGTTTTTCCCACTAGCGAGAATAGAATAATTATCTGGGCAAGTGGTGGGTTGTAGACGTATTAAAGCAGGTGAAAGGTGGATGGTCACCTATCAGAGATGCGTCTGTTGTGTCCTGAACTGAACAAGAAGTTGCACTTGAAGACATCTAAGATCTTTTCTGGTTCCATGATACTGTTCTGCTGTTCTAAAGCTATAATATATAATTCCGCTGACTGCATATCTCAAGTCACAATGTTGATCTGTTTGACAGAGTTGTTGTAAGACACTATTGTATAATTAATGGATTCATGATTATTAAAATTGTGCTCTTAAAACAGTTGTGTTCTTCACTTAGTAATGGAGTTGAATTGCGATCTAGTAATATCTATCACCTGTCCGTTCTGGGCGCCCCTACGAAACCCAGAACACAAAACAGGGCAAGATTTACTCCAAATGCACAACCCTAATTGCTACCTCTTTACATTTAAAAGCTATTCCTGAAGATAGACAATGTTTACATTAAGTTTTTTTGAGGTGTTTCAGCACCATATATCGCTCCTTTTCTGTATTTAACCCATCTATATATATAAAAGGGTAATGAAATTTTGGCCTAGGACAAAACAACAAAACTACACATCCCAGAAACACTAAACTTGGCAGCACAACCCCTCATCCATGCCTCTACGTTCAAACAACAAAAAGAAAAGAAAAATAAAGTCCTAATTAGAGGGAGAGGAATAATTGTTTTTATCCAATTGCTGCTAGTTAGAAGGCTAAGCTCCGCCCACTTGGTCTCCTAGCAACCCACTCAGCCCAGGGGACAGGCAGAGTTAGGCCTCAGGCCTCTTCCACACTGCCTATAAAATACAGATTATCAGATATGAACTGGATTATATGGCAGTGTAGACTCAAGGCCCTTCCACACAGCTATATAACCCCTTTATAATCTTATATTATCTGTTTTGAACTGAATTATCTTGAATCCACACTGCCATATAATCCACTTCAGTGTGCAGTCGGACACAACTGGACTTAATGTCAGGAGAAAACCTTTACCCTTTACTTTAACTACCACCAATTCCTCAATACTTTATTTCCCATACCACCAGACTTTGCCACAGCAACGCGTGGCCGGGCACAGCTAGTTATTTATATGATATGAAACAATACGAACATTTTCGTTATAAGACCGCTGATTTAAAATTACTCCATCACAACGAACACAATCTTGCAAAATGATCAAAAGTATAGCTATAACACATATCTAGAACAAAAACTTCAGTCAGACCTGGGAGGAAGGTCCCCTGCACATGAAGCTACTAATAGGGAGATGTTGACAAGCTGGAATGTGTCCAAAATGAACAAGGGTCTGGAGAACAAGCCCTATGAGGAGCGGCTTAAAGAACTGGGCATGTTTAGTCTGCAGAAGAGAAGGCTGAGAGGAGACATGGTGAGGGCCATGGATCAATATGTGAGGGGAAGGAGCAGGCTTGTTTTCTGCTGCCCTGCAGACTAGGACGCAATGGAGCAATGGCTTCAAACTACAGGAAAGGAGATTCCATCTGAACATGAGAAAGAACTTCCTCACTGTGAGGGCTGTTCAGCAGTGGAACTCTCTGCCCTAGAGTGTGGTGGAGGCTCCTTCTTTGGAGGCTTTTAAGCAGAGGCTGGATGGCCATCTGTCGGGGGTGCTTTGAATGTGATTTCCTGCTTCTTGGTAGGGGGTTGGGCTAGATGGCCCATGAGGTCTCTTCCAACTCTACTATTCTATGATTCTATGTGGTGGAGGCTCCTTTTTTGGAGGCTTTTAAATAAAGGCTGGATGGCTATCTGTTGGGGGTGCTTTGAAGGCTTCTTGGCAGTGGGTTGGACTGAATGGCCCATGAGGTCTCTTCCAATTCCAGGATTGGTGGCGAAGTGTGTTAAAGCACTGAGCTGGAGACCGAAAGGTCCCAGGTTCAAACCCTGGGAGCGGCAGGAGTGGCCGCTGTTAGCTCCAGCTCCTGCCAACCTAGCAGTTCGAAAACATGCCAATGTGAGTAGATCAATAGGTACCGCTCTGGCGGGAAGGTAACGGCGCTCCATGCAGTCATGCCGGCCACATGACCTTGGAGGTGTCTACGGACAACGCCGGCTTTTCGGCTTAGAAATGGAGATGAGCACCAACCCCCAGAGTCAGACATGACTGGACTTAACGTCAGGGGAAACCTTTACCTTTTATAGTTGCTTAAAGCTCTTTGGAATTCAAAGGATAATAATAATGTCTCTTGCCCAGTTTGCTTGCAGATAGATATTCACGGTCATCTGATAAAATTAGCTATTTTGTTAGAAAAGAAAGCAAGTCATTTTTCCCTCTCCAAATTAGTTTGTTATTATTATTTTCACTCCTCTCCGTGGGGAGATTCAGCTTTTGTGCCGGAGGAGGAGCCTTTTCTCTTGATGACGGCAGCAACCGGCCCATTCGGCAAAGTCTTGATGAGGTTCCAGGCTTCAAACCGGGAGAGACCTTGCATGAGGCTGGTGCCCACTTGCAGCAACTCATCTCCAGGCTGAACAGCAGGGCTGAGTTCTGATCCCGCTCCTAAAGAAAGGCAGCCAGGCTTGATTATTGGTGTAGAAACTGCATCTAAAATGTCAATATGCTGAACAGCAATCATGAAATATATGATATGTAACAAAACAAAATCAATACATAGTATGGCTGGCTCAAATCCATCAGGAAGTTTTATTTAAAAATACAGTAGAGTCTCACTTATCCAACATAAATGGGCCGCCAGAATGTTGGATAAGCGAATATGTTGGATAATAAGGAGGCATTAAGGAAAAACCTATTAAACATCAAATTAGGTTATGATTTTACAAATGAAGCACCAAAACATCATGTTAGACAACAAATTTGGCAGAAAAAGTAGTTCAATACGCAGTAATTACTGTATTTATGAATTTAGCACCAAAATATCACGATATATTGAAAACATTGACTCCAAAAATGCATTGGATAATCCAGAATGTTGGATAAGTGAGACTCTACTGTAGTAATTACTGTATTTACAAATTTAGCACCAAAATATCACGATGTATTGAAAACATTGACTACAAAAATGTGTTGGATAATCCAGAACGTTGGATAAGCGAATGTTGGATAAGTGAGACTCTACTGTAGTTAGTTGAAATCCTAAGGTAAAGGTAAAGGTTTCCCCTGATGTTAAGTCCAGTCATGTCTGACTCTCGGGGTTGGTGCTCATCTCAATTTCTAAGCCGAAGAGCCGGCGTTGTCCGTAGACACCTCCAAGGTCATGTGGCCGGCATGACTGCATGGAGCGCTGTTACCTTCCTACCTATTGATCTACTCACATTGGCATGTTTTCGAACTGCTAGGTTGGGAGAAGCTGGAGCTAACAGCGGGCGCTCACTCCGCTCCCGGGATTTGAACCTGGGACCTTTCGGTCTAAAAGTTCAATAGCTCAGCGCTTTAACACACTTCACCACCAAGACTCCAGTTGAAATCCTGCATCAGAAAATTTCATGGCTATGATCTATCTTCCCTGGGGCTGCAATGGCACAGCGGGTTAAACCTCTAGGCTGACTGAAAGGTCAGCGGTACAAATCAGTGTGAGCTTCCATTGTTAGCCCCAGCTTCTGCCAACACAGCAGTTCGAAATCATGCAAATGTGAGTAGATCAATAGGTACCGCTTCAGCAAGAAGGTAAAAGTGTTCCACGCAGTCATACCAATGGCCACATGACCTTGGAGGCGTCTACAGACAACGCTGGCTTTTCGGCTTAGAAATGGAGATGAGTACCAACCCCCAGAGTTGGACACGACTAGACTTAACGTCAAGGGGAAACCTTTAATTTGTCTTCTAATCTGACTCACTAAATCCACCTTAAAATCCAGCCAGAGAAACAAGAGTTTTGCAGGTGATTTCAGGAACATTTACAACCATGTCAATGGCCCTACAATTGTAAATGTCAACAGGGAACAGTTACATGTGCCTAACAGCATTGTAGTTGATTAAAAAGCTCTTTCTCCTTGCCAACCAGCTTGTCTGGGAAGGTTTAAATGACTATTTCTATAGGATTTTTTTCAATTTTGCCTGTAGAGCAGGGGTCCCCAAACTAAGGCCCGCGGGCCACATGCGGCCCATCGGAGCCATTTATCCGGCCCCCGGGGTGGTGGCTCCCTCCTCTGCCAAGAAAGTGTGGTGTGGAGAAGGAGGAGAAGTTTCTTGTCAACCTCTCCTCATGGGCACTTTTCCGGCCGCTGCCGCCGAGGAAGGGCCTCATGAGGCGAGGAAAAGGTGTGCGGCTTTCCTCCCTCACACCATGGGCAGCTTTCCTGCTGCCACCACTAAGGAAGGGCCGCACGGGGCGAGGAAAAAGCATGCACCTTTCAGCCCTCGCCCCGCGGGCAGCTTTCCTGCTTCTGCCGCCGAGGGAGGCAACGGGAAAGGTGCGCGCGGGGTGAGGGAGGAAAGAAAGGTGCACGCCTTTTCTTCGCCCTGCATGCACCTTTCCCGCTGCCTCCACTGAGAAGAAAGAGCCGCACTGGGCGAGGGAAAGGCATGTGCCTTTCCTCCCTCACCTCGCGGGCAGCTTTCCCGCTGCCGCCGCCGAGGAAAGCAGCGTGAAAGGTGCGCGTGGGGTGAGAGAAGAGAGAAAGGCTCATGCCTTTTCCTCGTCCCACACACACCTTTCCCGCCGCCGCCTCTGACGAAGGCCTGCACGGGGCGAGGGAGGAGGGAAAGGTGCACGCTTTTCCTGCCTCCTTGCTCGCCTTGCATGCTCCTTTTCCGCCTCCTCCCCCACCTGGGATGGAGGAGTCAAAACAACAATGGAGGCATGCCTGTGGCAAAAGGTAGAGACCTCCCGTTTTATCTTGCCACGTAGACTCCCTCCTTTGCAACCCTGTCATGGATTCATTTTTCTTGAAGGCTAGCACTCTTCCAACCCCGAACATTACAGTATTATTATTATTATTATTATTATTATTATTATTATTATTATTATTGCCATTGTTGGTCAGGGGTGCTTTATGTTTTGGTTCACAAAGGGAGAAAGGGGTTGGACTATATGCCCAAGGGGTCTCTTCCAACCATGTTTATTATGGTGTTGTTGTTGTTGTTGTTGTTGTTGTCATTGGGTGGCTATCTGTCAGCGGTGCTTTGATTATGGTGTGGTGCACAAAAGCAGAAGGGGGTTGGAGTAGATATCCCAAGGGGTCTCTTCCAACCCTCTATTATTTTTATGATGATGATGATAATGATGATTAACATTGAGGCTGTATTTGTTCCCTTTTTGTTTTGTTTTTTACTTCAAAATAAGATATGTGCAGTGTGCATAGGAATTTGTTCATAGTTTTTAAAAAAACTATAATTTGGCCCGCCAATGGTCTGAGGGACCGTGAACTGGCCCCCTGTTAAAAAAGTTTGGGGACCCCTGCTGTAGAGTATAGAATGACAGCTAGCCCATTTCTGTTGCAACCAACCTGAAATACATACCTTTAAATATCCGGTTAATTACAATTGGTTTATCTCCATGGATGGAGCCTTTCCCTCCTTCTAAGCTGAACCCTAAACCGGCAGAGGTCTTCTCCAAGGTCACCATGAAAATCAGGTCTTCAGATGCTGTATTAAAATAGGATATTTTCAGAGGGGAATGGGCTACATAGAAAAAGCTCAGGGGTAGAGCATATGGGTTGCAAGCAGAAGGTGTCGGGTTCAACTCCAGCATCTCCAGGTAAGGCTGGGAAAGAATCATGTTTGAAATTCTGGAAAACCAGAATAAATATTCAATGAATGCTAGCCTTCCTTAAGCATAAATTAAGTGAAAATAAATTATTTGGATCTCAATAAAAGTGATGTCGAGGGGGGTCACACTGAAGCCCAAGTACCCAAATCCATGAAGAGTTTAATTTAAGGGAAAGGAGCCAAAAAGTTGGACCTGCAGCACCAGGCTTATAATAATAAATAATAAACTTTATTTCTAGACCACCCTCTCTCCCCAGAGAGACTCAGGGCGGTTAACATACATATAAACGGCAAACATTCAATGCCACAATTACTTTACTTAATATCAAATGTATAAAATGACGATAACATACTCATTATAATAAAAATTCCAAATTAAAAAAAAAACAATACATTTAAACATAATACTCAGTAAAAGCATTATTTCATAGAGTGAGCGTATATCTGGACCGAATTAAATGACCAAGCTTATAGGAGATCCATTTCAGTGCTAATGCAGCTTCCTTGCATACATTTGCAAACAATCTGAGGATGCCTGCCATAGATACAGGCGAAACGTCAGGAGAGAATGCTTCTGAAACATGGCCATACAGCCCAGAAAACTCACAGCAACCCAGTGATTCCAGCCATGAAAGCCTTCAACAACAAATGGATAGTTCGCTCGTGAATACATAAAGAGCATGTACTGCTAAATGATGCCTTCAAATATACTTACTATAGTCTGTTGAATTTTCACCTCCTGATGACACAGAGGATTCAAGAGATGTATTGAGGCTTATTTTCCTCTCTCTGGGCTTTCTTGTAACAATAACTGCCTGCTTTACTTGGCGAGCGTCTCGCAGGATCTCCAGCGCTTGGTTGTGAGAGGAGCCTTTGAGAGACTTCCCATTGATTGACAACACTTCATCTCCTTTCTGAATAGTTCCTTCCTGGGATGCTAGTCCGCTAGAGAAAACTCTGTGTACCTGTTAGAAATGCCAACCAAACACACATATCGAAAGTCATTTGATACTCAGTAAGTTTTTTGTGCATCCTATTGTTGCAGCCCAGCCGCCTGCGTGACTCCTTTTCACCCAAACATGACACAGTTCAACGATAAATAATATGTTTATTAAGAAAAGAGTATATAATAGAAAAGGCAGTTTCAAAAATGAGTGGACAATAATCCAAAAGTCATTCCAAAATCAGCAGACTAAGCAATCACTAAGGTACAATGAAAAACCAGACTGTGGAAGCATTTTCAAAGTTATATCCATAAGCTTGATATTCTTGAGCACAGCAAATAGCAGGGACCATCTCTGAATATGAATCCAAAATCCCAAAATGGTAAAACAAGAAACAGTAATCTAGGGGTTTAAGGGTTTAAACCCTTAAACCAAAACCATATCTTATTTATTTATTACATCACTTCTACCCTGCCCTTCAAAGGCCTGAAAACTTGAATCAAGAATTGTAATCCAGTCAAGAGGCATTGATCTTAAATAGGAAAGCAAGACACACAACCAAAGACAAAAACTCCTAACTCTGAGCTCCCAAGACAGACGACTTGACACATGAAAAGCCAACACTTATCTCCCAACAAACATTATCTCAAAATGCTTAAGAATTCTAATTCTTATACATGACATCACTCTTTCTCACACCTGGGTTCCCTTTGCTTATGTTTCAGCCTCTGGGAACAATGAACATGTCTCTGCTTCACACTATTGCTTTGTAACTGTAATGGTTGAGTTTTAGGCAGTGCTCCTGTCTCCTCCACATTCCTTTCAGAGACAATCCCTGGCAGATTCTCATGAGAACCACTTTCTGTTTCCCTAACAACAGATCTAACTGAAAGATTCCCATCATCAGGAGGAACACTTTCGTTTTTCCCCACAGAAGTAACAGGCTTAGAAGTAAAAACCTCGGACCCACCAAAAAGTCCCCGTTCTCATCCTCAGAGACTTCACAGGCCTCAACACTTATTCATATCCAAGATCAATGCTGTAAATCTATACCAACTCAAGAAAAATAGAAATGTGTTGGAAGAGGGAAGAAGGCAGTGCTAAATCGTAATACCAATGCAGAAACTCCAATATCCTGTAAAGCAGAGCACTTCCTCCCCTATATACATGTTAGGTTTCTTCGGGTGGGATCTGTTAGAATACATTAAGAGGTTCAGTGGGTTAGAAATCTTGCTATAAGAAGCAATGGCTTGGAGAAAAGAAACCAAGCTTTATTATAGGAAATCCATTCTAAGGTATCTGATCTATCTGCCCATTTTAGAATAGCCCCATTCTTGAGGTGTTGCCAATGCTATATTGCACTTTGTCCATTTCAACTGTGAAATTACCTTCCCCATTTCGGACCATTTTGGCACATGTTGCACTTTGCCTGGGTTCTATGAATTAGTCTCCAGTATTAATATTGTATGTTTTATGTTGATTTCAACGATTGTTTTTACTGTAATTGATGTTTTTATTGGATAACTGTTTTATTGCTGTGTTTTATTTGATTGTTTTATCGGGCAAGGCCCCATGTAAGCCGCCCCGAGTCCCTTCGGGGAGATGGGGCGGGGTATAAAAATAAAGTTATTATTATTATATTATTATAAGGTAGGAAAGTTCTCAAGAAGCTCATCTAAGCGAGGTAGATCTTGGGTGGTTGAGAAAGGACTCATGGGACGAAGTGAAGAGAGATTATCCTACATGACATTCGGTTGGTACAAAAACCATTTAGTTTCTTCACATGTAGGCATGGAAGGATTGCCTCATTACATTTTAAAGTTATCAAAGCTAAGGATTCTGATCTTATCAGCTGCACAGACCTCAGAAGGTAGAACTACCTTTTAATGGCAACTTAACCTCAAAGTTTCTGGGAACGAATTCAGCTGTACATCGGTGACACCCATCAAAAGTGTATGGTTCATAATTATACTTAAGATAACCAATGGCTATTGCAATTTGAAATCTTTCCTTTTGAAGTGCTTCCAGACAGCCAGATGATTTGTGACTCAACATCTATAAAGAGGTAAACACTAGAGTGGTTTTTAAATGATGCACATATTGCTATGCCTGATCCATCCCAACAGAAGGGTGGAACGTGTGGAACCACCTGAAGTTATTCAATTGCATCTGCATTTTGCAAAAGCCAAAAGTAGGAGAATTATACTTTTAGCTTCTGTGTGTATGTTATGAAACAATGTCAACAAAATACTCATTAAGCTATTTAAAGCAATCATTAATTTGTAACCATTAATTTTCTAAAATGCACACTTATCCGAATATTAAATCAACAAGTGCCTTTGATTTTTCAAACTTTTTAGACAATACGTATATTGGGGATTGAAGTTGGCTCTAAGGGAAAGATCAGACAACTCTTTCCAGAAGCCCATAATTTAAAGAGGGCTTTGAAATTGGACCAAAAAAACAACAACATCACAGTGTTCAGAATGCATGCTCCTGACATCAGCTTTAAAATGAACCATATGTCAGAACAAGGTTACTTACAGTAATGTCTTTGTTTTCTAGGTCTACTCCACCAGCTAAGCTGAACCCAAGGCCAGCACCTTCTTCTTTGTGAAGAACAGTAACATGGATCTCATTGAGTTGCTGTGCACAAAAAGGAGGAAAAAAGCTCTCACTGATCAGGCCCAAAGACACAATACAGTATAGACTTGCTATATATTTATAGCTAAATTTTATAATCATAGTGTTGGAAAGGGATCCCAAGACCATCTAGTCCAAATCTGGCCACTCAGGCAAATCTAATCAAAGCAGTCCTGAGAGATGACCATCAAACCTTTGTTTAGAGATCTCCAAAGAAGAAGAGTCCAGCATCCTCCAAGGGAATCCATTCCTCTGTGAAACAGCTTACTCTAAAAAAAGTTGTCCCCAATGTTTGGGCAGGATTTCTTTTCCAATAATTTATATCCATTGGGCTATGCTCTTGAGCTGCAGAAAACAATCTCACTCCACTGTCTACATGGCATTTAAAAATGGCTATCACACCACGTCTCCCTTTAGTAAACACACCCTGCTTCAGGAAAGGGTGAAAAAGATAAGATCATTGAGAGAAGGGAGCCAAATGTGAGAGAATCAGTGTGCCATAGTGGGTTTAAGCACTGGACTCTGATTTTGGATACCATGGTTTGAATCTCTGCTCAGCCATGGCACCCCATTGGGTGATCTTGGGTGAGCCACAATCTCTCAGCCTCAACACAAAACCCCCTTTGAACACATCTTCCCAAGAAACCCTTATGATAGATGCTTTAGTGTTACTAAAATTAGAAATGACTTGAAGGCACGCAGCAACAAAACCATGTGCTCAAGGCAAACCATGAAAACATACAATTAATCTTAAAACCAATGGACAAAGATCTTGAAAAAGGTGATTGCACACAAAATAATACACAAACCTTTAATGTAGCCTCATCTAAAGACTTCACCTCCTCGATCAGCTTTTCCAGTTCTTCAGGAGTAAGAAGGGAGATGACAGACTGTCCTGAGAAGCCCAAAGCTTGCAACGAACTGCAGCATTGCTCACCGACTTCTTTTTCATGAGCTGACCAACTCTCACCATAATCCCTCAGCTCAGAGAGGCTAGCCAAAGGAGGAAAGGAGAAATGTTTAATATTGCCGTCGTATACTTATCTGGGAACCCCCAGTGGCGCAGCGCGTTAAAGCGCTGAGCTGCTGAACTTGCAGACTGAAAGGTCACAGGTTCGAATCCGGGGATGGAGTTAGCCCACTGTTAGCCCCAGCTTCTACCAACCTAGCAGTTCAAAAACATGCAAATGTGAGTAGATCTATAGGTAAAATAATGGTGCTCCATGCAGTCATGCCGGCGACAAGACCTTGGAGGTGTCTATGGACAACGCCGGCTCTTCAGCTTAGAAATGGAGATGAGCGCCAACCCCAAAGTCAGACACTACTAGACTTAACTTCAGGGGAAAACCTTTACCTTTAACTTAAACTTATCCAGTATGGTGCATTACAGTAAACTCTAATGGGCTTCAATCTTTCCTTTTCCACTGCAAACTTTATAAACAAATTTAGATTGAAATTAGGCTATCTAAACTTAGTGGGAATGCCAGATTTGTAGCAAGGCCTTCCTGTTGGCTACATCCAAATTGTGCGAAGGGCTTGTTTACTGGCAAATCAATCTATTAAGAATTGAAAACATAGTTGTCTTACTTAAGAGAAAAGCCGGTGTCTGAAGAATAACCCGCACTTGTGTGGAGGAGAGACGACGCACTTTCTTCTGAGCCGGACTTTGGGAACCCTTCGTGCAGGTTTTTCCAACGACACGGTGAAAACTGAGGAAAGGAATGCAGCGATTTCATTAAAGCTGACGAGAAGTGGTGGCTTATGGAATCGATTTTGCTGTCTTTTTCTCCACTGGTTTTCAACATCTCGTACGACTGGGCCGAGCTAAGCGGAAAGCTGCGCGCTCTTTGGCTTGGCACTTTTTGAATTTGTGAAACTTTTTGAATTTGTTCTGTGTTTTGTAGCGGAAACAAATCCAGAGGACATTCATTGGTGGTGCTTTTGCTCATCTTCAGAGTAGAGGCATATTCCTCTCTCGAATCCATATTGCTTGCCTCTGGGAACTTCTCAAGTGTGGTGCTTTCAGAACCTTGACAGTGACCACTGTTGCTGCCTGAAATTTGGTTGGAATGCGCTGTTGCACATTTTGTTTCCTTTCTGCCAAGAGACGCTTCTTTCTGAACTGAAAGTTTGGGGCTTAGTTTTTGGTTTCCTTTCTCTTGAGACTGAGGAGTGCCCAAACTTTCGAACGAGCTTATCCTTTGCTTTATTGATGACCCTCGAGGAGAGACACGAATTGCCCTGGAAAGGGAAGCCAGCTCATTGTCAGACACATTCTGATGGAGGTCAGTTGTATTTCTGGGAGTTGTTAAGTCTGACTTTCCTTTCTTCAAGCCTTTTAGGCTTTGACGAAACCAAGCTGGTTTAGGTGCAACTGGTGGACCCTTTTTCACAAAATCACCTTCATCTGATGACCTCAGTTCTTCTGAATTGACTGTATCTACATTTGTTCTTTGCAGAGATACTTCCGAGCAACTGGATACTTGATTGTCTCCATTTGTGTCATTGGTGGGATGCAAGGCCAAGGCGTGTCCATCTTCTGACATACTGGGATTAAACAAGCTTTTGATGCAGTCAGAAATTCTAACCCAAGGGTCTTCCGTCGGAAGCCCAAGGCTGTAGTCTATTTTTGTCTGTCTTTGGAGTGCAGGCCTTTGGGCTGTTGAGACAGTCTTTCCTAAATAAGGGAAAAGGTGATACAATTTCAATGAATAACAATATATTCATCGCAAACACTTCTGTAGTCAACATAGCTAGAAGATGTTAGCCTGGGCATTGTTCATAGGTGCACAACAATAAATCCTTTGCCACCTTTTACATCTACTTTTCTCAGCTGGTAACCCCAATGGCGCAGCGAGTTAAACCACTGAGCTGTTGAACTTTCTGACCAAAAGGTCAGCGATTTGAATCTGGGGAGTGGGGTGAGCTCCCACTGTTAGCCCCAGCTTCTGCCAACCTAGCAGTTTGAAAACATGCAAATGTGAGTAGATCTATAGGGAAAGTAACAACACTCCATGTAGTCATGCTGGCCACACGACCATGGAGGTGTCTACAGACAACGCCGACGATTCGGCTTAGAAATGGAGTTGAGCACCAACCCGCAAAGTCGGACATGACTAGAGTTACTATACGAGGAAAACCTTTACTTAGCCAGTCCTTTTCTGATTTTCCTTCTGCCCCACTTTCCCCTTTTGCTGATGCCATTGTTCAGCAACTAACAATCTATATATATAAAAGAGAGATGAATCCTGCCGACCTCCAAAACAACAAAACTAAACACCCTACAACCTCGAAAATTGACAACACAACCCATCATCCATGCCTCTAGGTTGATACAACAAAAAGAAAAGAAAAATAAAGTCCTAATTAGAGGGAGAGGAATAATTGTTTTTATCCAATTGCTGCCACTTAGAAGGCTAAGCTCCAGCCACTTGGTCTCCTAGCAACCCACTCACCCAGGGGACAGGCAGAGTTAGGCCTCACTTAGGCCTCTTCCACACTGCCTATAAAATACAGATTATCAGATTTTAACTGGATTAGATGGCAGTGTAGACTCAAGGCCCTTCCACACAGCTATATAACCCATATAATCTTATATTATCTGCTTTAACTGGATTATCTGGACTCCACACCTTTACCTTTTACCTTAACTACCACCAATTCCTCAATACTTTATTTCCCATACCACCATACTTCCCCACAGCAACACGTGGCCGGGCACAGCTAGTGACAATATATAAGTCTAACCCCAAACCAGGTCGAATGTGTCCTACATTTGTCCTCCATTCCTACCAGCACCATTCACTAGTTGCTTATTTTGAGTCGTTGGCCTCCTGAAACTAAAATTTCAGCCTCAAATTGTTGCCTTTCCAGCATGTAAGAGCTCATCTTTGCTGACAATTGCACAGAATGAAACATACCTTTGTGAGTTTTCTTCTCTTGGTCTACAGATCCGATGTTTAACCGTTCTGTAGCTCTTGGGACTGAAGAACTTGCAAAGGCACCACACGTTACAACAGTTTTGTTCCTTTGCCACAGCAGGTCTTCTACTTCCTGCGAAATAAACAGGAAGCACAAGTGTGACAACATGTAACCACACAAAACTGCATACTGTGCATCGAAGCTTGGTTCCCCATATGTAGCGTGGCTTGCCAGAACTCACTAATGCCCCATTGTGTCCTCAATCGAGACACTAGACTCCTATTGATGCAGCCTAAAATCACATTGGCTTTTTTTAAGCTGCCATGTCACGCTGTTAAATCAAGTCAGACTCTTAGTTAGCGGGTGAGCTCCCAGTGTTAGCTCTAGCTCCTGCCAACCTAGAAGTTTGAAAACATGCAAATGTGAGTAGATAAATAGGTACTGCTTCAGCGGGAAAAGCCAAAAAAATGCCCCAAGCAGTCATAACGGCCACATCAATGCAAGCTCCTCAGCTTGGAAATGGAGAAGAATACCTCCCCAGAGCCAGAGATGAAAGGAGAAGCCTTTCCTTCATTTGTGTTGTGTGTCTCATTCTATGTGATTGTAACAAGGCACTGAATGTTTGCCTATGTCTGCTTTATATCCTGTAATCTGCTCAGGTTGGAATATAAATAAAGTGTATTATTATTATTATTATTATTATTATTATTATTATTATTATTATTACTACAAGATTAATACTCAGCAAACAAGATCACTATGCTGGTTGTTGTATTGGATCACACATTGGACACTTTCCCAAGTTTATTGGAGCCTCCGATGGCCTAGGGGATAAAAGCTTCGTGACTTGAAGGTTGGGTTGCTGACCTGAAGGCTGCCAGGTTCGAATCCCACCTGGGGAGAGCACGGATGAGCTCCCTCTATCAGCTCCAGCTCCCCATGCAGGGGCATGAGAGAAGCCTCCCACAAGGATGGTAAAACATCAAAACATCCGGGCATCCCCTGGGCAGACGGCCAATTCCCTCACTCCAGAAGCAAGTCTGGTTGCTCCTGACACACACACACACACACACACACACACACACAAAACCCTTCCCAAGTGTCTAGAATTGTGTGATGTATCAGCGAATAATGTGGGCAGATCCAAGTAGGGTGGCTTTTTGCAGCTTACAGTTGGTAACTGTGTCAGCACCAATTGCGTTTAAATGCAGGCCAAGGTCTTTAGGCATTGCACCCAGTGTGCCGATTACCACTGGGACCACCTTGACTGGCTTGTGCCAGAGTCTTTGCACTTCGATCTTTAAATCCCCATATCATGTCATCTTGTTGTTGTTGTTGTTGTTGTTCTTGTTGTTGTTGTTATTATTTCAGAGAACTGGGCTGGTGCCTTGCTATTGCAGCATTTGCTAAACTCTCCAGAACAGCGAGGATACTGTTTGCCAACCTCTATTGTTCTCCCATGCTCTATTATTATTATTATTGACACAAAGACATAGTATGACACAGCAAACAAAATATACTGTATATACTCGAGTATAAGCCTAGTTTTTCAGCCCTTTTTTTAAGACTGAAAAAGCCCCCCTTGGCTTATACTCAGGTGAGAGTCCTGGTTGGTTTATATTTGGGTTAGCTTATACTCGAGAATATATGGTACATTTATTATTTCTCTCTATTATTGTTGCTACTATTATATTTATTTTACTATATTTTATTATTATTAATAATACATTTATTATTTCACTCTGATCTTATTATTATTATTGCATTTATTATTTTACTCTATTTATTATTACATGTATTATTTTCCTGTATTATTTATTATTATTATTACATGTATTATTTTACTCTATTATTATTAAAAGGATACATAAGCACATTTACATTGAAGAAGATGAGAATAATGATTGGATCAGAGTTGGACAGTCTTATCTTAAATTTGAGCTTTATGTAAATATTTAACTAACCGATGCCTCAATTAATGTAATTTTATTGGTATCTATTTTTATTTCTGAAATGTACCACTCTTGGCTTATACTGGAGTCAATGTTTTCCCAGTTTTTTGTGGCAAAATTAGGTGCCTCGGCTCATATTCGGGTCGGCTTATACTCGAGTATATACAGTATTCTTCTGTTTTGTAAATGTTTTTTTCCTAACACCCAAAGTCCATGTCAGCCACTGAAAAGAGCATTACTGTGAGCATATCAGTCTTGCCTGGGTATTTGGAGAAGGCAGGTTCTCATCCCTTTGTAGACCGGTCTTGTCTTTCTCTTCTCTGCTAATCTGCTCATTGGCAGCACTGTCTTGTTTGAAATACTTCCTTGGTGGGGGTTTGGGTTTTGATGACCTAGGTTTTCGAACCAGGATCTCTGTTGATTTCCTTGTGTTATTTTGCGAGAGGTGAGCTGCGTCCTTAAGTGTTGGTGGGGACGAGTCATTCTCCAGACTAGATCTGGAAGAGGAAAACAATGAGCCGGATTGTCCGATGACTGGTATGTCAATACTATGTCCTTTTGGTTTCAAATCACTCAGCTGGTCAGTGAGACCATTTCCCCCAGATGACCTGGACTTGCAATTGCTGTCACTACTGGAGCGGATCATAATCTTTTGGGAATGATGACTGCCACGAAAGGCATGCTTTTCAGAGTATTTTTCACAGGGAGGTTTCTTATGCCAGCTGTTCTCCAGACTTTTGACACCTGGATTTAAAACAAGAAGAAGATATTGGGAGGAAAAGAAAGCAAAATTCCCACCAATAATTTTAGGTAACTTGTTATGCATTTTGGGACCGGGCTGCTAACCAGCTGCAATAAATCACTACTGACCGAGAAGTCATGAGTTCGAATCCAGCCCAGGTCAGATTCAGCTCCCGACCATTTAATAGTCTAGCTTGCTGTTGATCTATGCAGCCCAAAAGATTGTTGTATCTGTCGAGTAGGAAATTAGGTACCGCTTTATGTGGAGATGCTAATTTAACTAATTTATGACACCATAAAAAAACTTCTAGCAGCACGCAGAAGAATGAGGAAGTACTCCATCAAGAAATAAAGGTAATCTGGGCAGAAAGGGGTCGTGAGTGGATGTTTAAGGCTCTTCTACACTGCTGTAAAATCCAGATTTGCTATAAACTGGAATATATGGCAGTATAGACTCATATAATCCACTTCAAAGCAGATAATGTGGATTATTATTATTATCTATTTTGATAATTTGGATTATATAGTAGTGTAGAAGGGATGTAAGAAGCCCTGATATATAGAGAGACTCTGGAAGCTTCCACAGTGCCCCTTTATCCCAGGATCTGATCCCAGATTATATTCTTATCCCAGATTATCTGGCAATGGATACTCATATAATCCAGTTTAAAGTAGATAATCTGGATCAGATCCCAGGATATAGAGAAATGTAGAAAGGGTCTAAGACAAGGTCCCCGAAAACCAAAGTTTTGAAAAGTTCCTTCTTAAGCTCTGGAGGAAGTACTCCATCAAGGGCTCAGTGTCACAAGTGGACAATGAAGCGGCAGCTTCCCTTAAATAAATAATTTGTTCACTACTTTTTATTATGTTGGGAACATCCATAGGATTGAGCAAAGAACGGCATGCAATTTGAAAAATTCGACTCAAAATGCTTGTAGGTCCTGCTTACAAGATTAATAATAATAATAATAATAATAATAATAATAATAATAATAAAAGATTATTATTTGAATAATTATTATTTAAAGACTCTGGCAGAAACCAGTGCAGGTGGTCCCGGTGGTGATGGGCACACTGGGTGCCGTGCCAAAAGATCTCAGCCGGCATTTGGAAACAATAGACATTGACAAAATTACGATCTGCCAACTGCAAAAGGCCACCTTACTGGGATCTGCGTGCATCATCCGAAAATACATCACACAGTCCTAGACACTTGGGAAGTGTTCGACTTGTGATTTTGTGAAACGTAATCCAGCATGTCTATCTTGTTTGCTGTGTCATACAACGTCGTTGTGTCAATAATAATAATCTTTATTTATATAATGCTCTATCTCCCCGAAGGGACTCAGGGAGGTTTCCAAGGTGCAAAACATCATACAAAACTTAACACAACAATAATACATCAGTTAAAAACACAGCAATTTCAGTTAAAGCAAGAGTCACGCAAGAGTCAAAACAAGATTTTGAGCAACATTGGGCTGGTTGCTGCAGAAAACAGAATTCTGAATGACACCGTTATTTAATCTCATCCAGTTTTAAATAACAGTGTCATTCAGAATTTAATCTCATCCAGTAGGAGCCTCCAATGGCCTAGGGGATAAAAGCCTTGTGACTTGAAGGTTGGGTTGCTGACCTGAAGGCTGCCAGGTTCGAATCCCACCCGGGGAGAGCGCGGATGAGCTCCCTCTATCAGCTCCAGCTCCATGCGGGGACATGAGAGAAGCCTCCCACAAGGATGGTAAAACATTAAAAAAAAATCCAGGCATCCCCTGGGCAACGTCCTTGCAGACGGCCAATTCTCTCATTCCAGAAGCAACTCAGGTTGCTCCTGACACACACACACACACACACACACACACACAAATCTCATCCAGTTAGATCAGGGGTCCCCAAACTAAGGCCCGGGGGCCGGATGCGGCCCTCCGAGGTCATTTACCTGGCCCCCGCCCTCCGTTTTATAATATAATATATTGTATATACATATAATATTGATAATAATATTATAATGTAATACAATATAACACTAATAATACCATAAAATAATATTAATTATATATTCTATATTACATATAATATTACTAGTAATATTATAGTATAGTGGTATAGTTCAATATAGTAATATATAATGCTAATATTGTGCTATGCTAATAATATAATATATTGTATGTACATATAATTTGTAAGCCACTCTGAGTCCCCTTTGGGGTGAGAAGGGTGTGATATAAATGTAGTAAATAAATGCAGTAAATAAATAAATAATAAATAAATAAATTTTAGATTTAGGCTTGCCCAAAGTCTGAAATGACTTGAAGGCATACAACAACAACAACAACAACAACAACAACAACAACAACAACCCTAATTAACTTGACTATCTCATTGGCCAGAAGCAGGACCACACTTCCCATTGAAATCCTGACAAATGTATGTTGGTTAAAATTGTTTTTATTTGTAAATATTGTATTGTTCTTTCATTGTTGTTGTTGTTGTTGTTGTTTTTGCACTACAAATAAGACGTGCTGTGTGCATCGGAATTTGTTTGTATTTTTTTTTTCCAAATGATAATCCGGCCCCTCAACAGTCTGAAGGATTGTGAACCGGCCCTTGGCTTAAAAAGTCTGAGGACCCCTGAGTTAGATCCTTGTTTTTTTAAAAAACTTAAGTAATGTGACATGTTTTCCTTACCTTCTGTACTCCACTGGTACCGCTCTCTTTCTAACTTGTTGTTTTCTACAGCTTGCAAAACAGCCATCTTCAGCTGATGATCAGAGACCTACGAAGTGTCAAAGGTTTCCATTTAAAACTTCTTAAAACAACACCACCAACAATTAGTTACCTGCCTTGAAAGACCCAGAAGCTTCCTATGACTGTCAATTTACCTGTGGATCCGGATGCCTGCTGATGATAACCTGCACGGAGCCAGGGCTGCAGTGGCTTAGGAGGGCATGGACCTCATTGAGGGTCATGTTTTGAATGGACGCTTCATTGATTTCAATGATTTCGTCTCCAACCCTTCAGAAAAGAATACAACAAACATATTGTTTTGAGTTTTTTTAGGTCCCTTTTATTTTAAGTGATGATGTTATTTTATATTGCTGCTGCGGTCCCGCCCACCAATGAAGTCGACTGAATTGTACTTGGTGGTTGATTGATTTACTGCTGTATTAACTCTTTTTTTATTGTCTTACTGTGTTTTCCTATTTTTTGTATGTTGTTTAATGTATTTATGCTGCTGTTTTTGTAAATTGTGCTAGTTGGGCCTTGCCCCATGTGAGCCGTCCCGAGTCCCCGTGGGGAGATAAATAAAGTTTTATTATTATTATATTATTATTATTGGGGTGGAGGAATATATACCATTGTTGTGTGCCCACTTCATTTTAAAAATGAGTCCCCCCCCCCCCTTAGAAAATATGATTTTAAAATACAGTATAAACACACACACATTGAATATTTACATAAAACTGTATTTTAAGATAAGACTGTCCGACTCTGATTAAATCACTATTCTCATCTTCTACAATGTAAATGTGCTTATATATCCTTTTAATAATAAATGTATTATTAATAATAAAAAATGGAGTAAAATAAATGTAATAGTAACATTAATAATAAAGTAAAATAATACAGTAGAGTCTCACTTATCCAACATAAACGGGTCGGCAGAATGTTGGATAAGCGAATATGTTGGATAGTAAGGAGAGATTAAGGAAAAGCCTGTTAAACATCAAATTAGGTTATGATTTTACAAATTAAGCACCAAAACATCATGTTATACAACAAATTTGACAGAAAAAGTAGTTCATTACACATTAATGCTATGTAGTAATTACTGTATTTACGAATTTAGCACCAAAATATCATGATATATTGAAAACATTGACTACAAAAATGCATTGGATAATTCAGAACATTGGATAAGCGAGTGTTGGATAAGTGAGACTCTACTATAATAGTAAAATCGTATAATTGAATCTTAAAATCATAAGAGTTGGAAGAGACTACAAGGTTCATCCAGTCCAACCTCCCTGTCATGCAATATGCTGCCTGTATGATAGAGTCTTTTCCTCTGGAGGTTTCCAAATAGACTGGATGGCCATCTGTCGGGAGTGCTTTGATTGTGTCTTCCTGTATGGTAGGAGGATGGTCTTCTCAACATACCTGAGACTTCCATCCATATGAGCCACAGAGCCAGGAGAAAGGGCATGGATGAAAATGCCCGAAATACACTGGAAATAAGGGATACTGCACAACCCAATGCCTAGGCCCACACCAGCCTCTGAAGAAAAAAAAACACAAAAAGGTATAAAACAAAAATAAATCTATATATATAAAAGGGTAATGAAATTTTGGCCTAGGACAAAACAACAAAACTACACATCCCAGAAACACTAAACTTGGCAGCACAACCCCTCATCCATGCCTCTACGTTCATACAACAAAAAGCTCCAGCTACTCCAGAAAACGGCCAGGCTTTGAGGCTGCAAGGCTATTCACTGCTATTCCACCTGGCCAACAAAGGATTCCCATAAGCCACAGCAATGCGTGGCCGGGCAAAGCTAGTATAAAATAAATATTTTAAAAAAAATATTAATAAATAACAACTCACCAGATAAAAAACATAAAAACATATATTTCTTCCTCTTCCTCCCCCCCCCCACCCCACTTAAAGTTCAGATTTGCCCCCACACATAATAGCTCTGAAATCTGCTAGGATATATTTAATGATTTAAGATATTCATATATATGACCAAAGCTAATGCACAATAAATATGAGCATGTAAAAGAGTACAATTCATTTTTTAAAAAATTAAAAATTATTAAAATTGCAAACTTTTATAAACAGTCTAAAAATAATGCTCTCTTGGGTGTGTATATATATATATATATATATATTATACATACATACACACACGCACACACACACACACACACACACACACACACACACACACATATATATATATATATATATATATATATATATATATATATATATAAAGAGTGATGGCATCACGGCGACCCACAAAACAACAAAACTACAGGCCCCCCAACCTCGAAATTTGACAACACAACCCATCATCCACGCCTCTAGGTTGATACAACAAAAAGAAAAGAAAAATGAAGTCCTAATTAGAGAGAGAGGAATAATTGCTTTTATCCAATTGCTGCCAGTTAGAAGGCTAAGCTCCTCCAACTTGGTCTCCTAGCAACCCAATAAAAAATAATAAAAAACACTAAAAAATAATTTAAGACACTAAAAATTAATACAATACAATAATAAAATATAATAAATAAAAAGATAACTTACAATAAAATTAATTAAAAAATACAAATAACGTCAAATACAAATTACACAACAATTTTTAACCAATCCCACCACCACTTTGCCACAGCAACGCGTGGCCGGGCACAGCTAGTATATATATATATATAAAGGGTAATGAAATTTCGGCCTAGGACAAAACAACAAAACTACACATCCCAGAAACACTAAACTTGGCAGCACAACCCCTCATCCATGCCTCTACGTTCATACAACAAAAAGAAAAGAAAAATAAAGTCCTAATTAGAGGGAGAGGAAGAATTGTTTTTATCCAATTGCTGCCAGTTAGAAGGCTAAGCTCCGCTCACTTGGTCTCCTAGCAACCCACTCAGCCCAGGGGACAGGCAGAGTTAGGCCTCAGGCCTCTTCCACATAAAATACAGATTATCTGATTTTAACTGGATTATATGGCAGTGTAGACTCAAGGCCCTTCCACACAGCTATATAACCCATTTATAATGGACTTAGTGTAAGGTAAAACCTTTACCCTTTACCTTAACTACCACCAATTCCTCAATACTTTATTTCCCATACCACCATACTTCGCCACAGCAACACATGGCTGGGCATAACTAGTATGTGTGTGTGTGTGTGTGTATACATATATATCTCTCTAAAAATATATAAGTATAATTTCAAAAGAACCATCAAAACTGAAACAGATGCAGTCGTTATCCTTCTTGAATTGTAGTATTTCCAGAACTGGACACAGGGTTATTCCAGGTGAGATCTCACCAAAGCATAAGAGAATGGGACTATTATTGCCCTCAATCTCGACTCCTACTAAGCAGCCAGTTCTGTTCTTGGGTTCCTTTGAATGTGTACCTACCTTTCTTTAAGAAAACTTCCACAATGATCCGGTCATTGGGGTTAAGGGCACCCAACAGGAATGGAGCCGTTTTCCCACCGACGGAGATGTCCTCCTTGGCGACGCACAATCCGGTGCTTGGTAAACTGCAGAGCTGGGATGATAAATGTGGGGCACTGAAGCTCGTTCGGACGGTAAGCGTGAGAAGACCTTTCTTAGCCTGTTAGAGATAAGAGATCACCATGAAACGGATGCATGTGAGCGATGCATATAAAGGGAAAGAGAGGGACGTGGTATAAGAGCCTATGACAATGATGGGCAAACTTTTGCACTTGGTGTGTCAAAATTCACCAAAAAAAACTAGCATGACTTGGGTGGTGTGTCACTTCAAGAAAAAAAACATAATTTCACAGTATGTGTAGTTTAAATAACAAAAATGTATAATTGTAATATATAACTGTATGTAATAAATCAAAAGCTATTTACTACCATTATTTCCATGTACAACAATCTATGGTACCTCTTGCCGTTTCCACGCTGATTTCTCTCTATTCTAGTTTCAATGTAGTCATGAATAATGAATAATATAATAATAATATAATAGTAATCATATGATAATATACTACAATAATAATAGAATGATATAATGAATATATATATAAAAGGGTAATGAAATTTCAGCCAAGGACAAAACAATAAAACTACACATCCCAGAAACACTAAACTTGGCAGCACAACCCCTCATCCATGCCTCTACGTTCATACAACAAAAAGAAAAGAAAAATAAAGACCTAATTAGAGGGAGAGGAATAATTGTTTTTATCCAATTGCTGCCACTTAGAAGGCTAAGCTCCGCCCACTTTGTCTCCTAGCAACCCACTCAGCCCGGGGACAGGCAGAGTTTGGCCTCACTTAGGACTCTTCCACACTGCCTATAAAATACAGATTATCTGATTTTAACTGGATTATATGGCAGTGTAGACTCAAGGCCCTTCCACACAGCTATATTACCCATTTCTAATGGACTTAATATCAGGGAAAAATCTTTACCCTTTACCTTAAGTACCACTAATTCCTCAATACTTTATTTCCCATACCACCATACTTTGCCACAGCAACGCATGGCCGGGCACAACTAGTATCTATATATATAAAAGGGTAATGGAATCACGGCACCGGACAAAACAACTAAACTAAACGCCCCACAACCTCGAAAATTGACAGCACAACCTCTCATCCACGCCTCTACGTTCATACAACAAAAAGAAAAGAAAAATTATATCCTAGCCACAGCAACGCGTGGCCGGGCACAGCTAGTATCTATATATATAAAAGGGTAATGGAATCACAGCACCGGACAAAACAACTAAACTAAATGCCCCACTACCTCAAAAATTGACAGCACAACCTCTCATCCACGCCTCTACGTTCATACAACAAAAAGAAAAGAAAAATTAAATCCTAGCCACAGCAACGCGTGGCCGGGCACAGCTAGTATATATATAAATGTAATGTGCATAATTCCCATGGAGTAAACAACAAAACCACGGGACCAAATCACACCAAATTTGGCCACAAAACATAGTCATCCAATCAATCTGCATGCAGCAGCGTGTCACCAAAAATGGCTAGGCGTGTCAGTGCTGGCACACGTGTCATAGGTTGTCCATCACTGGCCTATGATTCAATCACATGACCTTGAATTTCTGCAGAGCTTCATAATGGGTGAGTCCATACATCAATTCTCCATTCAGCTCCAGGAGTTCATCCCCTATAAATCAGAATAAATGAACCACTCCGTTATTCTTTTTTTAAAATACTTCATTTTTATTTTGGACAATTAATACAAAACCTACGTACAATCTTGCACTTGTCCCTGTTCTGCAGTCTAAACTCTCAACCATTTACATTATTAATGACAAATGCAGGTTTTCCTACCTTCTTGCAGCCTTCCGTCGGCAGCAGCGGCTCCCTGAGGAAAGATGGTCTTCACATATATCCCAATGGGGCCATAAATGCTGTCTTGACCTCCTACAATGCTGAAGCCCAGGCCCTAATGGGAAAGTATAGATAAGTCCCAGCAAATGCAATATTATTTACTCCCCATCTACGGAGTTCCAGACAATGTTTGCTTGAAATATATATGAAACAACTATGAGTTAAACCAGATGGTTTAAAACCAGTTCAAATATGTCAAAACCAAACGGTTTAATAAAAAAACCCCAAATTTTGAATTGACTGATTTTGCTAAAAACACAAACATAGCCTCCGCCAGGTCAACACATCTCAAAGAAGTTGGTGAAGATTTATAGTAGGGGCGTTAGAATACAATTGTATTGAACTGGATTGTATGAGCCTACACTGTCATATAATGCAGTTTCAGAATGCAGTCGAACTCCATTGAAATGCATTATATAATCCAGACCTACCATATATACTCAAGTATAAGCCGAGTTTTTCAGCCCTTTTTTAGTACTGAAAAAGGCCCCCTCGGCTTATACACGGGTGAGGGTCCTGGTTGGCTTATATTCTGTATATGGTACATTTATTATTTTTCTCTATTATTATTGGTATTACTACACTTATTATTTTACTTATTTCAATTATTATTGAATTTATTATTTTACTTTATTATTAATGTTACTATTACATTTATTTTACTCTATTTTTATTATTATTAATACATTTATTATTAAAAGGATACATAAGCACATTTACATTGAAGAAGATGAGACTAATGATTTAATCAGAGTCGGACAGTCTTATCTTAAAATACAGTTTTATGTAAATATTCAAAAACATTTAACCTACTGATGCTTCCTTCAATTAATGTACAGTAGAGTCTCACTTATCCAATGTTCTGGATTATCCAACGCATTTTTGTAGTCAATGTTTTCAATACATCGTGATATTTTGGTGCTAAATTCGTAAATACAGTAATTACTATATAGCATTACTGCATATTGAATTACTTTTTCTGTCAAGTTTGTTGTATAACATGTTGTTTTGATGCTTAATTTGTAAAATCATAACCTAATTTGATGTTTAATAGGCTTTTCCCTAATCCCTCCTTATTATCCAGCATATTCGCTTATCCAACATTCTGCCGACCCGTTTATGTTGGATAAGTGAGACTCTACTGTATTATTTTACTTTATTATTAATGTTACTATTACATTTATTTTACTCCATTTTTATTATTATTAATACATTTATTATTAAAAGGATATATAAGCACATTTACATTGAAGAAGATGAGAATAATGATTTAATCAGAGTCGGACAGTCTTATCTTAAAATACAGTTTTATGTAAATATTCAATGTGTGTGTGTTTATATATGTATGTATATATATATATGTATACAATATAATTTACAATAATATATAATAATTATAAGATATTGTATATACATATAATATTCATACCGGTAATATTATATTGTAATATGATATAATACTAATAATACAATATAATAATATTAATTCTATATTATATTTTACATGTAATATTACTAATAATATTACAATATATTGATACAGTACAATATAGTAATTTATTACCAATATTGTACTATGCTAATACAGTAGAGTCTCTCTTATCCAACGTAAACAAGCCGGCAGAACGTTGAATAGCGAATATGTTGGATAATAAGGAGAGATTAAGAAAAAGCCTATTAAACATTAAATTAGGTTATGATTTTACAAATTAAGCACCTAAACATCATGTTATACAACAGATTTTACAGAAAAAGTAGTTCAGTACGCAGTAATGCTATGTAGTAATTACTGTATTTACAAATTTAGCACCAAAATATCATGATCTATTGAAAACATTGACTACAAAAATGCATTGGATAATCCAGAACATTGGATAAGCGAGTGTTGGATAAGTGAGACTCTACTGTATAATATAATATTGTATGTAAATTTAATTTGTAAGCCGCTCTGAGTCCCCTTCGGGGTGAGAAGGGCGGCATATAAATGTAGCAAATAAATAAATAAAAACATTTAACCTACTAATGCTTCCTTCAATTATTTTTATTTCTGAAATTTACCACTCTCGGCTTATACTTGAGTCAATTTTTTCCCCAATTTTTTGTGATAAAATAAGGTGCCTCGTCTTATATTTGGGTCGGCTTATACTTGAGTATATACGGGTATATAATCCAGTTCAATACCGTTCAACTGCATTCTAAGGCCCCTTCTACACTGCCATATAATCCAGATTATCAAAGTAGATAAGACACATTATCTGCTTTGGATTATATGAGTCTACACTGCCATATAATCCAGTTCAAAGCAAATAATCTGGATTTTATATGGCAGTGTAGAAGGGGCCTAAAACTGCAATATAGATGGGGCTTCAGTCTCATCCAACTTTACGGCAGAACTGCTTAGTTTTGTCGCACAAAGGAAAACGCGCAATGAAGCAAAGTGCCTTACCTTCCCCTGGCCTTTCATTAAAACGATATTGGTAATGAAGGAAGCCTGCAATCCGCATGCTGTGTGTAGTAACTGCACTGTACTTAAGGACCGTGAAGCTCTGGAAAGGGGCTGCATTTCAGAAAAGAATGACAGAAGTGGGGAGAACGTGAATGCCGTGCCACTCAAAAGGACTGCAACCCATTGCTATTACAACTAATCTAGTTTTACATCTTGATCTTCTAGTGTCGACTACAGAGGTGGCCCTCCGGATGTTTGGGTTGTACCTCCTGTCTGGCCTGGCAATGTTCAGGAATGATGGGAAACAGAGACCAATAACATTTGGAGGACTATTGGATGCAAGTAGATAAATAGATACTGCTTTAAGTGGAGAAGCAATAAAGGCACCCTTAAGGACATTGATCGGGAGGATGTCTAAAGATGACAAAGTTCCTCGGCATGGAAAATGGAGCAACAGCACCCTCCATGGCCGGAGTCGAGCACAGCCTCCAAGATGCTGGAAATAAGATGGGAAATGCCTTTATCTCTGATTGGGAATTGTTTGTCCTTGCTGATTGTATAAAGCAGGGGTCCCCAAACTAAGGCCCGGGGGCCGGATGTGGCCCATTGAAGCCATTTATCCGGCCCCCATGGCACAAGGGCAGAAGGGGGTGGGACTAAATGGCCCAAGGGGTCTCTTCCAACTCTTATTATTATTATTATTATTATTATTATTATTATTATTATTATTATCAATATTGAGGCTGGGTGGCCATCTGTCAGGAGTGACTTGCTTGTGCTTTCGATGTACAACGCAGAAGGGGATTGGACTCAATGGCCCAAAGGGTATCATCCAACCCTCTTTATTATTATTATTATTATTATTATTATTATTATTATTATTATTATTATTATTATTATTATATTTTATTATGACACAGCAAACAAGATAGATATGCTGGATTTCGTATCACAAAATCACAAGTCGAACACTTCCCAAGTGTCTAGGACTGTGTGATGTATTTTCGGATGATGCGTCCCAGCAGGGTGGCCTTTTGCAGCTGGCAGATCGTAATTTTGTCAATGTCTATTGTTTCCAAATGCCGGCTGAGATCTTTTGGCACGGCACCCAGTGTGCCCATCACCACTGGGACCACCTGTACTGGTTTCTGCCGGAGTCTTTGCAGTTCAATCTTGAGGTCCTGATAGCGGCTGAGTTTTTCCTGTTGTTTTTCGTCAATGCGACTGTCACCTGGGATGGCAACATCAATGATCCAAACCTTTTTCTTTTCCACAACTGTGATGTCTGGTGTGTTGTGTTCCAGAACTTTGTCAGTCTGGAAGTCCCACAGTATCTTTGCATGCTCATTTTCCAATAATTTTGCAGGTTTGTGATCCCACCAGTTCTTTGCTGCTGGCAGGTGGTACTTGAGGCATAAGTTCCAATGAATCATTTGGGCCACATAGTTGTGCCTCTGTTTGTAGTCTATCTGTGCAATTTTCTTACAGCAGCTGAGGATATGATCAATGGTTTCGTCGATTTCCTTGCACAGTCTGCATTTTGGGTCATCAGCTGACTTTTCGATCTTGGCCTGAATTGCCTTTGTTCTGATGGCTTGCTCCTGGGCTGCAAGGATCAGGCCTTCTGTCTCCATCTTCAGGGTCCCATTTATGAGCCAGAGCCAGGTCTTCTCCTTATCAGCTTTTCCTTCAATTTTGTCAAGGAACTTTCCATGCAATGTTTTGTTGTGCCAGCTGTCAGCTCTGGTTTGTAGTGTGGCTTTCTTGTACTGGTTATTATTATTATTATTATTATTATTATTATTATTATTATTATTAACATTGAGGCTGGGTGGCCATCTGTCAGGGGTGCTTTGCTTGTGCTTTTGGTGCACAAAGGCAGAAGGGGGTGGGGCTAAATAGCCCAAGGGGTCTCTTCCAACCCTTATTATTATTATTATTATTATTATTATTATTATTATTATTATTAATATTGAGGCTGGGTGGCCATCTGTCAGGAGTGCTTTGCTTGTGCTTTCGGTGTACAAGGCAGAAGGGGATTGGACTCAATGGCCCAAATGGTCTCATCCAACCCTCATTATTATTATTATTATTATTATTATTATTATTATTATTATTATTATTATTTATTGCTCGGTGGCCAACTATAGTCCAGCCCTCCAATGGTCCGAAGGATCGTGAACTGGCCCCCTGTTTAAAAAGTTTGGGGATCCCTGGTATAAAGGCATTAAATGCTTGCTGTATGTGTGTTCTGAAATTATTATTATATTATTATTAATAGGTTTAGAGGTGCAATGGGGAGGGGGAGCTGCACTGCATCTGTCCCTTATTTAGCTCTGCCTTGGTGCTGCAACCTGATGAGTTTCCCTTCCGTCTTGGACTCACGGGAGCTCTTCCTGTTGAACTGTCCAGCTGCTGTGAGAGTGACTTCCTGTTGCTGTAAAGAGAATGGGACTGTCTGTACCGGGAGGCTGATTTTTTGGCCATGGGACCATCGATTTCTCCAATCCAGTAGGGACTCACGCCTGTTCAAAAATAGAAAGGGGAAGATATGAAACAGTTATTAATTCATTTCATGTATTCATTTAATGCACTTACTCAACTACAGTAGAGTCTCACTTATCCAACACTCGCTTATCCAACGTTCTGGATTATCCAACACATTTTTATAGTCAATGTTTTCAATATATCGTGATATTTTGGTGCTAAATTCATAAATACAGTAATTACTACATAGCATTACTGCGTATTGAACTACTTTTTCTGCCAAATTTGTTGTCTAACATAATGTTTTGGTGCTTAATTTGTAAAATCATAACCTAATTTGATGTTTAATAGGCTTTTCCTTAATCCCTCCTTATTATCCAACATATTCGCTTATCCAACATTCTGCCGGCCCGTTTATGTTGGATAAGTGAGACTCTACTGTACCTCATATTACAATTTTCACTCGTTGCACTTTGCCCAGTTCGTTTCCCCACCCCAGCCCCTCTACTTGGGTGCCAAATCCATGTTTTTACTATGATCATTATTTTATGTTTTTATTATTTATTTATTTGTTTGTTTATTTCCATCATTTATATGCCGCCCTTCTCACCCGAAGGGACTCAGGGCGGCTCACAATCTGGCAATTTCAATGCCGGTATACAGTAGAAAAATAAAACATAGCAATTAAAACGATCAATTTAAAACACTCCAATAAATACATTTAAAACAGTATAATAAAATACTTAATCCATTCGTCCACATAATCTTGCACGTAAACCTTAGTCCGGACCGAGTTAAAGCCATCATAATTCATTCATTAAACGCTTGTTCGCAGAGCCAGGTCTTTACCTTTATTATGTTTAGAGTGTTAAATTTTAATGGCTGTGTTTGTATTTCTTGATGTTATTTTTATCTTGGTTTGCTGTTTTATCTGGGCTTGGCCCCATGTAAGCTGCCCCGAGTCCCTTCGGGGAGATGGAGGCGGGGTATAAAAATAAAGTTCTGTAGGGTTGTTCTTCAGTTGAATTTATATGTAAATCAGAACAGATACATTTTAAAGTACAACTCCAGCCATATATCTATATATATAAAAGAGTGATGGCATCACGGCAACCCACAAAACAACAAAACTACAGGCCCCCCAACCTCGAAATTTGACGACACAACCCATCATCCACGGCTCTAGGTTGATACAACAAAAAGAAAAGAAAAATAAAGTCCTAATTAGAGAGAGAGGAATAATTGCTTTTATCCAATTGCTGCCAGTTAGAAGGCTAAGCTCCTCCAACTTGGTCTCCTAGCAACCCAATAAAAAATAATAAAAAACACTAAAAAATACTTAAAAACACTAAAAAAATTAATACAATAAAATACCATAATAACAAAAAATAACTAAAAATTATACAAGAAAATAATAAAATATATTAACTAAAAAGATAACTTACAATAAAATTAATTAAAACATACAAATAACGTCAAATAAAAATTACACAACAATTTTTAACCAATACCACCACCACTTTGCCACAGCAACGCGTGGCCGGGCACAGCTAGTGTATGTATGTATATATATATATATATATATATATATATATATATATATATCCACATATATATGTGTGTGTATATGTATATATGTGTATACAGTAGAGTCTCACTTATCCAACATAAATGGGCCAGCAGAACGTTGGATAAGCAAAAATGTTGAATAATAAGAAGGAATTAAGGAAAGCCTATTAAAGGTGAAATTACGTTATGATTTTACAAATTTAGCACCAAAACATTGCAATATATTTAAAACATTGACTACAAAAATCGACAGCAAAAGCAGTGGAATACATGGTAATGTTATGTAGTAATTACTGTATTTACGAATTTAGCACCAAAACATTACAATATATTGAAAACATTGACTACAAAAACATTGGCAACTAACAAATTGACTACAAATAAAGATAGAACTGCATAAAATAAACTTACAGTAGAAAAATTGTTTTTTGTTATTGTTCTTTGATGTTTCATATTTTATTTTATCATTGTTTTGTATCTGATTTTGCTGTAAGCCGCCCCGAGTCCCCTTCGGGAGAGATGGAGGCGGGATATAAATAAACTTATTATTATTATTATTATTATTATTATTATTATTATTATTATTAATGTATAATTGTCTGTCTTGTCAGTGTATAAACAGCACTGAATGTTTGCTGCATACGTATGTTCCCTGGGGGGTTGAGAAGGGTTGAATATAAATCCTGTAAATCTATATATATAAAAGGCTTTTGGCATCACGGCGACTCACAAAACAACAAAACCCAACACCCCCCAAACTCTAAAATTGGCAACACAATCCATCATCCCTGCCTCCAGTAAGATACAACACAATCACACAAAAAACACAATCACAACACCAAAAAAAGGCCAAAACCCACAACAGGCAATGTACGCATGCGCACGGAGCTCAAAGTATTTTTCGGGATAGGGACCATGGGCGGGAACTTCTACTATTCTTATTCTTATTGCCATGTTTTCTATATTTTGTAATCTATATATATAAAAGGGTAATGAAATTTCGGCCTAGGACAAAACAACAAAACTACACATCCCAGAAACACTAAACTTGGCAGCACAACCCCTCATCCATGCCTCTACGTTCATACAACAAAAGAAAAGAAAAATAAAGTCCTAATTAGAGGGAGAGGAATAATTGTTTTCATCCAATTGCTGCCAGTTAGAAGGCTAAGCTCCGCCCACTTGGTCTCCTAGCAACTCACTCAGCCCAGGGGACAGACAGACTTAGGCCTCTTCCACACTGCCTATAAAATACAGATTATCTGATTTTAACTGGATTACAGTATATGGCAGTGTAGACTCAAGGCCCTTCCACACAGCTATATAACCCATGTATATATTATCTGGACTCCACACTGCCATATAATCCAGTGTGCATTTTATACAGCTGTGTAGAAGGGGCCTCATATAATCCAGTTCTAAGCAGATAATATAAGTTTATAAATATAATATGTAATAATTACTGTGATATAATAATACAGAACAATATAATCTCTAAAATCAGGACAGTAAATAAAGAGCAACGTTCTGAAAGCATAAGCCACAGCAACGCGTGGCCGGGCAAAGCTAGTAAATAAATAAGATGGTCAAATAGTCTGTTCTATGCTGCTTCCTGTGGTTCAAATTTCTTATCTGTCATTGAGTCACTGCAATGTATTAATGACATTGCTCTTTCTCATAGTACTGACTTAGATAATACATGTAGATCATTCTGAAATGCCACAATTGCACTCAGTATTAAACTTACTGGCTGAATTACTACGAGTCCTTTGGCACTTGGCTTTGGTCTGCAGAACGGAGCCATTTTGCCTGTTCAGTTTAACGGGTTGCTCTTTGTTTGAGCAAACTGAGGATTCCTGGATGAATGGAAAGAAATAAAGATTAATCCTCTGTCATCCCACTTTGACAGCTGTTTTAAAAATGTCCCACTTTCTCTTCCCTCCCCTCACTTTCTCCCTTTGTCCTATTTACAAAACCCAAAACGCAAAAATACTAATAAATGGGCCCAAAACCAAAGTTTTGAAAAGTTCCTTCTTAAGCTCTGATCAGAACCTAGAAGCAGGTACAGAAAGTGAACTTCCCAGGCCTGCTTACCTTGTGAGGAATTACTAAATTTACCAGTCCTTTTGCTGATTGGATGATGGATTCTGCCTCTTTTCTGGAGAGCTCTTTAACAGATTGCCCATTAACCGTCAAACGCTCATCACCAGACCTCACGCAGCCACCCCTTTAAATATAACAACAGAGAGATACACAATCTATATATATAAAAAGATAAAAAAAAATTCGGCCTAGGACAAAACAACAAAACTACACATCCCAGAAACATAAAACTTGGCAGCACAACCCCTGATCCATGCCTCTACGTTCATACAACAAAAAGAAAAGAAAAATAAAGTCCTAATTAGAGGGAGAGGAAGAATTGTTTTTATCCAATTGCTGCCAGTTAGAAGGCTAAGCTCCGCCCACTTGGTCTCCTGGCAACCCACTGAGTCCAGGGGACAGGAAGAGTTAGGCCTCACTTAGGCCTCTTGCACACTGCCTATAAAATACAGATTATCGGATTTTAACTGGATTATATGGCAGTGTAGACTCAAGGCCCTTCCACACAGCTATATAACCCATTTATAATGGACTTAATGTAAGGTAAAACCTTTACTCTTTACCTTAACTACCACCAATTCCTCAATACTTTATTTCCCATACCACCAAACTTTGCCACAGCAACGCGTGGCTGGGCACAGCTAGTTGTTTAATAATAAACCCTAAATAGTCTAAGGCACAGATGTAAGGCATTCTGTTTTAGCTCTGTCCCCTGGATGGAAAAATTGCAAGTCTGTTCCACTTTCTGTATACTGCAAGAATTTCATATATCCAAAGATAACTGCAACATTTCCCTTTAATTTTTTTGCTTTTCATAGGATTTTAAAAGAAAATTTTAAAGTACCTCTGGGCAGCTCCTCCGTCGATCATGTAGTTCACTGTGAGTTCTTTTCCAAAAGTGGAACAGTTGGGACTTCGAGAGACTTGAATTCCTAGGTTATCATTTCCCGTGGCAGCGCAGAGTTTCCAAATGCAACTATCCTGGTTGGGAAGACAAAGCAAGAATGTTTTTTCAGGGATGGAGTAACTGAAGCAATTCAGCATGTAGCCCTGAAAACTCCTCAAGTCTCCTGATACCCATAACATCAATTTCCAGCAAACTTTTGGGGGTTGTAGCCCCCTTAAAACTCGGATTCCCCCCTTCTATGGAACACATGAAATATGATTCTATGAAAACTCCAAAATTCACACATTGATTGTTCCTTTATTTGATTATTTTTAAACTTGGTGTAACCCATAGTGAGAGCCATTTTATGAGGTTTTTATTGTGTAACGTTGCCTTTTTTTGGCACATTTTTGCTGTGCAAAAGCTTTGAGTGCAACATTGCTGTTTCCTACATTTAAAAATTCACCAGCTGTGGGAACCTTCAATGTGGCCTTTTTTTCTTCCTATGCAAGTTTCTTAAGAAGTTGGGAAATCCAGCTTCAACCCCAGCTGGGAAGCTGACGAATTGCCATTCCATCTCTAATGTGAAGAACTGTTGGAAACCACAAGCATTCCTATCTTGTTTATATCCCATATGTTATCTTCCTACATATACCTATGCTTGAGTCCCTTTGGGGAGATAGGGTGGTATATAAATAAATAAATAAATATTATTATTATTATTATTATTTTATTATGACACAGCAAACAAGATAGATATGCTGGATTTCATATCACAAAATCACAAGTCGAACACTTCCCAAGTGTCTAGGACTGTGTGATGTATTTTCGGATGATGCGCGCAGATCCCAGCAGGGTGGCCTTTTGCAGCTGGCAGATTGTAATTTTGTCAATGTCTATTGTTTCCAAATGCCGGCTGAGATCTTTTGGCACGGCACCCAATGTGCCCATCACCACTGGGACCACCTGCACTGGTTTCTGCCAGAGTCTTTGAAGTTCAATCTTGAGGTCCTGATAGCGGCTGAGTTTTTCCTGTTGTTTTTCGTCAATGCGACTGTCACCTGGGATGGCGACATCAATGATCCAAACCTTTTTGTTTTCCACAACTGTGATGTCTGGTGTGTTGTGTTCCAGAACTTTGTCAGTCTGGATTCGGAAGTCCCACAGTATCTTTGCATGCTCATTTTCCAATACTTTTGCAGGTTTGTGATCCCACCAGTTCTTTGCTGCTGGCAGGTGGTACTTGAGGCATAAGTTCCAATGAATCATTTGGGCCACATAGTTGTGCCTCTGTTTGTAGTCTGTCTGTGCGATTTTCTTACAGCAGCTGAGGATATGATCAATGGTTTCGTCAGTTTCCTTGCACAGTCTGCATTTTGGGTCATCAGCTGAGTTTTCGATCTTGGCCTGAATTGCCTTTGTCCTGATGTCTTGCTCCTGGGCTGCAAGGATCAGGCCTTCTGTCTCCTTCTTCAGGGTCCCATTCGTGAGCCAGAGCCAGGTCTTCTCCTTATCAGCTTTTCCTTCAATTTTGTCAAGGAACTTTCCATGCAATGTTTTGTTGTGCCAGCTGTCAGCTCTAGTTTGTAGTGTGGCTTTCTTGTACTGGTTTTTTGTCTGCTGTGCTTTGAGAAGTTTCTGATTTATAATATTATTATAAATTATTATTATTATACAAATTATTATTATTATACAAATGAACTTATTCTCATGACTAATAAATGTTTTACTGACCTTTCCAGATTTTTTTATCGTGTCAGAAGTGACTTGAGAACATATTGCAAGTTGCTTCTGGTGTGAAAGAATCGGCCGTCCACAAAGACGTTGCCCAGGGGACACCCAGATGTGTTACCATCCTGCTAGGAGGCTTCTCTCATGTCCCCACATGGGAAGCTAAGGCTGACAGATGGAACTCACCCTGTCTCACAGATTCTAACTACTAACAGTTCAGTCGGCACAAAGGTTTAACCCATTGCGCCACCACACCCACTTTTCCAGAAAGGAAGCTGTGAACATATTACGGTACATTATCTATCCTTACCTGTGCATAACAGTAGATAGACTTGAATGTTCACAGCTTCCTTCAGTACACATAAAGGTAAAGGTTTTCCCCTGACGTTAAGTCCAGTCATGTCTGACTCTGGGGGTTGGTGCTCATCTCCATTTATAAGCCGAAGAGCCAGCATTGTCGGTAGACACCTCCAAGGTCATGTGGCTGGCATGACTGCATGGAGCGCTGTTACCTTCCCGCCGGAGCGGTACCTATTGATCTACTCACGTTGACATATTTTCAAACTGCTAGGTTGGCAGGAGCTGGGGCTAACAGCAGGTGCTCATTCCGCTCCCAGGATTTGAACCTGGGACCTTTCGGTCTGCAAGTTCAGCAGCTCAGTGCTTTAACACACTGTGCCACCACCAGGGGCCCCCACATACCTTGTCATTAATGATTTTGCAAGAACTGTATAGTATTGTATAGTATTGCAAGGGGCCGGGCTGTGGCACAGGCTGGTAAGCAGCTGCTGCAATAAATCACTCTGACCATGAGGTCATGAGTTCGAGGCCAGCCCGTGGCAGGGTAAACACCCGTCAATTAAAAATAAAATATAGCCACTGCTCATTGCTGACCTAGCAACCCAAAAGATAGTTGGAATGAGGAAGTGCCGTCAGAGTGGATGATGAAGCAGCTGCTCCCCCCTGTGGCCAGAATCGAACATCCCCTCAAGAGAAGGTTAAATTGCCTCTGCGTCTGTCTGTCTCTGTTTGATATGTTTATGGGCATTGAATGTTTGCCTTATGTGTATATAATGTGATCCGCCCTGAGTCCCGTTTGGGGTGAGAAGGGCGGAATATAAATACTGTAAATAAATAAATAAATAAATAAATAAACAAACTGTATTGTATAGTACTGCAAGAACTGTATAGTATTGTATAGTACTGCAAGAACTGTATAGTATCGTATAGTATTGTATAGTACTGCAAGAACTGTATAGTACTGTATAGTACTGCAAGAACTGTATAGTATTGTATAATATTGTATAGTACTGCAAGAACTATAGTATCGTATAGTATTGTATAGTACTGCAAGAACTGTATAGTATCGTATAGTATTGTATAGTACTGCAAGAACTGTATAGTATCGTATAATATTGTATAGTACTGCAAGAACTGTATAGTATCGTATAGTATTGTATAGTACTGCAAGAACTGTATAGTATCGTATAATATTGTATAGTACTGCAAGAACTGTATAGTATCGTATAGTACTGTATAGTACTGCAAGACCTGTATAGTATCGTATAGTATTGTATAGTACTGCAAGAACTGTATAGTATCGTATAGTACTGTATAGTACTGCAGGAACTGTATAGTATTGTATAATATTGTATAGTACTGCAAGAACTGTATAGTATCGTATAGTATTGTATAGTACTGCAAGAACTGTATAGTACTGTATAGTACTGCAAGAACTGTATAGTATTGTATAATATTGTATAGTACTGCAAGAACTGTATAGTATCGTATAGTATTGTATAGTACTGCAAGAACTGTATAGTATTGTATAATATTGTATAGTACTGCAAGAACTGTATAGTATCGTATAGTATTGTATAGTACTGCAAGAACTGTATAGTACTGTATAGTACTGCAAGAACTGTATAGTATTGTATAATATTGTATAGTACTGCAAGAACTGTATAGTATCGTATAGTATTGTATAGTACTGCAAGAACTGTATAGTATCGTATAGTATTGTATAGTACTGCAAGAACTGTATAGTATCGTATAGTACTGTATAGTACTGCAAGAACTGTATAGTATTGTATAATATTGTATAGTACTGCAAGAACTGTATAGTATCGTATAGTATTGTATAGTACTGTAAGAACTGTATAGTACTGTATAGTACTGCAAGAACTGTATAGTATTGTATAATATTGTATAGTACTGCAAGAACTGTATAGTATCGTATAGTATTGTATAGTACTGCAAGAACTGTATAGTATTGTATAATATTGTATAGTACTGCAAGAACTGTATAGTATCGTATAGTACTGTATAGTACTGCAAGAACTGTATAGTATCGTATAGTATTGTATAGTACTGCAAGAACTGTATAGTATCGTATAGTATTGTATAGTACTGCAAGAACTGTATAGTACTGTATAGTACTGCAAGAACTGTATAGTATTGTATAATATTGTATAGTACTGCATGAACTGTATAGTATCGTATAGTATTGTATAGTACTGCAAGAACTGTATAGTACTGTATAGTACTGCAAGAACTGTATAGTATTGTATAATATTGTATAGTACTGCAAGAACTGTATAGTATCGTATAGTATTGTATAGTACTGCAAGAACTGTATAGTATCGTATAGTATTGTATAGTACTGCAAGAATTGTATAGTATTGTATAGTACTGCAAGAACTGTATAGTATTGTAGAAGCGACAACAGCAACAACCACCACCACCTGGACAACACAATGTTATTTTCTATCCTGGCTTTCATAATACTTCCTGGCTAGGGTTCCTGGAAGGCTCTCAGTTCACCAACCTTGGAGCCATGCATACTCAAGACCAGCAGTAGATGAAAACATAGAACATCTCCCAGCATTTTCTCCGAACGAACAGCTCTTAAACTCAGGCGTGTTTTCTAAAAGATGCCTGCAAGACCTCAGCTTATCCCTGCTGTGCATCGCGCCATAATGACAGATTTGCCCGGTGGTGATGCTCTCTCCCCATTCCAGGAAGGGCAGCCTGCTGTGCCACTGAATGAAGAGTGCCTTGGATGAGCCAGCGACACAGGAGGGGTGTAATACCCTTGCCACGCGATCTATGCTGCCTCTGAGGGAAGAATTTTGGCCAGGGTTTTATGCCTCTGCATCTACAACACCGAGACAGAGGAAAATCTCACCAAATCCTTGGAAATACTCAATAGCCAACGGTTGGTGGCTCTCCTACCTTTATGAAGAACTTTCTCTTGATATTCTTGCAGCTATCGCTGGCTGAGGCTCTCAGCTGCATCATGCTGGTGAGCATAAGTGGATCAGGAGAGCCACCCTCGCTGGACGAAGTACACACTAATTCAAGGCGAGGGCAGTGGCTTGCTTCCTCTTGACCCCAGTTGTCCTGGTCCTCAAAGGGGTCGGGGCATTTCTCCTCCGGGCTCGACCCCTCGTCACTGCTCTTGCCATTGCAGAGGATGAGCGAGCGCGAGAGGGAGCGCAGCGTCTTCGATTTCCGAGTCTTTGAGCCGTTTGGTCGCTCCATCTTCAGGGACCAAGTAATAGTCTGTCCCCTATCGATTTGCCATAGCTATCGCTTTCGTTTTTTTCTTCATCATTGCAGTTAAGTTTCTTGAAAGATAGACTTGAATGTTCTTGAAAATAAAAGAATGGAGGCAGAGTCAGGAGTCAATCATCAATACGATGTTTCTTCTTTTCTCCCTGGCACAAAGGAAAACAACACACTGGTTAAAGACACCACCCTTCGGTTCACAAATAACAGTTGTATGTCTCACAATTTGCTAAATTTCCAAAGACATGGTAACTGACTGTTGTTCTATATTTTATGTGTGTCTCCAAGCATACTAGAAGACTAGAAAAGAAGTATTTTGCTCACTGTTCTTCTAAGGACACGTTTAAACCAATTACCGTATATACTCGAGTATAAGCCGACCCGAATATAAGCCGAGGCACCTAATTTTACCACAAATAAACTGGGAAAACATTGACTCCAGTATAAGCCAAGCATGGTAAATTTCAGAAATAAAAATAGATACCAATAAAATTACATTAATTGAGGCTCAGTAGGTTAAATGTTTTTGAATATTTACATAAAGCTCAGATTTAAGATAATACAAGTACAGTAGAGTCTCACTTATCCCACACTCGCTTATCCAACGTTCTGAATTACCCAACACATTTTTGTAGTCAATGTTTTCAATACATCAGGATATTTTGGTGCTAAATTCGTAAATACAGTAATTACTACATAGCATTACTGCGTATTGAACTACTTTTTCTGTCAAATTTGTTGTATAACATGATGTTTTGGTGCTTAATTTTTAAAATCATAACCTAATTTGATGTTTAATAGGCTTTTCCTTAATCCCTCCTTATTATCCAACATATTCACTTATCCAACATTTTGCTGGCCCGTTTATGTTGGATAAGTGAGACTCTACTGTATTGCGAGCCCCTGGTGGCACAGTGTGTTAAAGCGCTGAGCTGCTGAACATGCAGACCAAAAGGTCGCAGATTCTAATCCGGGGAGCGGAGTGAGCCCCCACTGTTAGCTCCAGCTTCTGCCAACCTAGCAGTTCGAAAACATGAAAATGTGAGTAGATCAATAGGTACCACTCTGGTGGGAAGGTAACGGCGCTCCATGCAGTCATGCCGGCCACATGATCTTGGAGCTGTCTACGGACAACGCTGGCTATTCGGCTTAGAAATGGAGATGAGCACCAACCCCCAGAGTTGGAGACAACTAGACTTAACGTCAGGGGAAACCTTTATCTTTACCTTATTATTATTATTATTATTATTATTATTATTATTATTATTATTATTACTGTATTATTATTATTAAGGAATAAAGGAATCCTGAGAAAATAGGGCAAAGAGTGGAGAATAATAGCTGGACAAAAGACAAAGAAATGAAAGAAATGAAATGGATTTCTTGATCATGTATGATATTGGTGAACCAAGTTGGTTCATTAAGTGCTCTGCTATGGCTGACTTCTCTGGTTGGATTAGCCATAGCAGAGTGATTTATGAACCAACCTGGACACAGCATATTATTTGAAAACACAAAATGCTGGACCACTCTAAAAACTACCATGTCAGACTACACAGAGAAGCCATGGAAATCCACAAGTATGTGGACATGAAAATGAACAAAGCATTGAAAATATGTGTGCTCTTGCAAGGAATCCCAGAGCCAAAGACACAGTGCCATCCCAATGCCACCATGAAGCATTTCCCTTGTGCCATAATCTTGCATGCAACTCCAACAAGAAGCCTCTGAGATTCAGCATGCTCTCTTGTTAAAAATCCTTTCCAATCAGTAGCTTACCATGATCTTATCATTTCCTTCAGGAGAAATCGGAGCTGTTACAGGGGAGAGGGAGGGAACACACATAAGCTTTCGAAAAAATAAAATATTAAAAGAAACTTACAACAAAGAAGCAGAAAAAACAGGCTCCATCAGAAAGCTGTTTGTCCTCTCGGGCCTGGCAGAAAAAAACTCAAGTACAATAATTGGAAACATACCCAAGGATTGTCACATGACTTTGTTTCAGTAATTCTGTATAACACTACGGACACTGCTGCTATTTCGTAATTGCAAAAAAGGAGGAAAGGGAAAATAAAATTGACAAATAAATCTCTCTGGGGTATCCCGAAAGATGTCTTTAGTCGTGAGTTTGCATCTTGTCGCAATTTTATTACAAAATGGGTTTATGAGCGCATTGAAATGCAACCTGGATGTTTTTGGACTTCAGTTTTCTCCATAGCCAACCTAACCAATGATTGGGGATTTCAAAGTCTAAAACAGTGGTTTTCAACCTTCCTAATGCCGTGACCCCTTAATACAGTTACTCCTGTTCTGGTGACCCCCAACCATAACATTATTTTTGTTGCTACTTCATAACTGTCATTTTGCAACTGTTATGAATCGTAATGTAAATCTCTGATCTGCAGGATGCGTTTACGTTGGATAAGCGAGACTCTACTGTATTATTATTATTATTGCATTTATTATTTTACTCTATTTATTATTACATATATTATTTTCCTGTATATTATTATTATTATTATTATTATTATTATTATTATTACATGTATTATTTTACTCTATTATTATTAAAAGGATACGTAAGCACATTTACATTGAAGAAGATGAGAATAATGATTTGATCAGAGCTGGACAGTCTTGTCTTAAATTTGAGTTTTATGTAAATATTCAAAAACATTTAACCTATTGATGCCTCAATTAATGTAATTTTATTGGTATCTATTTTTATTTCTGAAATTTACCACCCTCAGCTTATACTGGAGTCAATGTTTTCCCAGTTTTTTTGTGGTAAAATTAGGTGCCTCGGCTTATATTTAGGTCGGCTTATACTTGAGTATATACGGCGCAGGCTGGAGAGCAGCTGCAATGAATCACTGCAATGAATCACTCTGACCAGGAGGTCATGAGTTCGAGGCCCGCTCGGAGCCTATGTTTGTCTTGTCTTTGTTCTATGTTAAAAGGCATTGAATGTTTGCCTATATGTGTAATGTGATCCGCCCTGAGTCCCCTTCGGGGTGAGAAGGGCGGAATATAAATGTTGTAAATAAAATAATAAAATAAACAATAATTCTTCTGTTTTGTAAATGTTTTCCTAACACCCAAAGTCCATGTCAGCCACTCAAAAGAGCACTACTGTGAGTATATACGGTAATCAGGATTTTATATGGCAGTATGGAGCCTCCAGTAGTGCAGTTGGTTAAGCCACTGAGCTGCTGAACTTGCTGACCAAAAGATCGGTGGTTTGAATCCCGGGAGTTTGGTGAGCGTCCACTGTTAGCCCCAGCGTCTGCCAACTTAGCAGTTTGAAAACATGCCAATGTGAGTAGATCAATAGGTACTGCTCTGGTGGGAAGGTAATGGTGCTCCATGCAGTCATGCCAATGGCCACATGACCTTGGAAGTGTCTATGGACAATGCCGGCTCTTGGCTCTTTGGCTTAGAAATGGAGATGGGTACCAACCCTCAGAGTTGGACATGACTAGACTTAACGTCAGGGGAAAACCTTTACCTATTTGGCACCCTTAGTTTATTTTATTATTTATTTACAGTATTTATATTCCGCCCTTCTCACCCCGAAGGGGACTCAGGGCGGATCACATTACACATATAAGGCAAACATTCAATGCCTTAACATAGAACAAAGACAAGACAAACACAGGGCTCCGAGCGGGCCTCGAACTCATGACCTCTTGGTCAGAGTGATTTGTTGCAGCTGGTTGCTCAACAGCCTGCGCCACAGCCCGGCCCAAATGATCAAATGGGTGGGTTTTCAGGAGGAAAATATGATACGTAAGAACTATTAACGCAAAATATACAATTCATCAAATAATGGCACAACTGCAGAACAGACTTCTGTAGACCTGTTGTTTGGTAAGATATGTGGGCCAAGCTTGGAATGTTGCTTTGAAGGAAGAGTGTGTTTAAGAAATGGAGAATAGCTCTAAGTGGGTGAATGGGGAGGAGGAGGAGGCAAGAATGGTTCCAAGTAATGCCTTCTTAGATCAGACACAAACCCAGCATTCAGTCCATTGTTTTCCCATTCCACCATAGTGGTGGCCCTGTGTCTATTTTACCGAGCACAGTCCTGTGCCTGAAGGTGTCCTCTGTCTGAAACAACCAATCCGATTTCCTTCCATAAGAGTTACTAGTAAGTGTTCCATTGTGTCTTTTGCCAGAAAAATGACTGGGCGGGCTTTGTTGCTCTAACAAGGGAAATAGACATTTTTGGGGATGCAGCGTTCCCTCACTGCTTTGTGGTTCACTTTTCGCGGATTCGCTGTTTTGCAGTTTTTCTATACACTCTAAAAGACTATTATAAATCATAAAAAAATACAATTTACAACCTAAGGAAGGGAGGAAGGAGAAGCCAAAGGGAGAGGAAAGGAGCCCAAGCGGCAACGGGACGAGAAGGAGGCGATTTATCAACACACGGTTGATAAAGACTTAAAATAGTGTATAACTACTAAAATAATGTATAAATATTAAAATAAATATAGTGTCCCTACTTCGCGGATTTTCACTTATTGCGGGTGGTCCTGGAACCTAACCCCAGCGATAAGTGAGGGAACACTGTACATCTATATATAATGAAGGCAGCTTAGAATAATGGAAGCTGTAGAGGCCGGGCTGTGGTGCAGCTGGCTAGTAACCAGCTGCAATAAATCACTACTGACCGAGAGGTCATGAGTTCGAAGCCCGGGTCGGGTTAAGCCCCCGACCATTAAATAGCCTGGCTTGCTGTTGACCTATGCAGCCCCGAAAGACAGTTGCATCTGTCAAGTAGGGAAATTTAGGTACACTTTATGCGGGGAGGCTAATTTAACTAATTTACAACATCATAAAACTGCCAGCAAAACACGAGGAAAGGAATGAGGAAGTACAGCCACTAGTGGACAGTGAAGCAACAGCTCCCCCTGTGGCTGGAATCGTGAAGCTGGAAAAAAATGTTAAATGCCTCTGTGTCTGTCTATATATATTGTTTGTCTGTTGGCACTGAATGTTTGCCATATATGTGTTCATTGTAATCCGCCCTGAGTCCCCTTCAGGGTGAGAAGGGCGGAATATAAATACTGTAAATAAATAAATAAATAAATAAATAAACTAATCTGAAGGTTCATCCCATTTACAAGGTCACAAATAAAGCATCCTTGCTAGACGGCCATTCAACCATCCAGTAAGAGACTCCAACAAATGAGTCTCCAGCACCTTCCAAAGTAGTCCACTCTTTAGAAATTCCTGGTATTTTGTAAAGCACTTCTCTGTATTCAATAAGAATTTAATGTAATTTGAACCCACAAAAGAAAGGTTTTTTAAAAAAATTGTGTCAGAAGCAACTTAAGAACATACTGCAAGTCGCTTCTGGTGTGAGAGAATTGGCCGTCTACAAAGACGTTGCCCAGAGGACGCCCAGATGTGATAGCTGGGAGGCTTCTCTCATGTCCCTGTAAGCTAGAGCTGATGGATGGGAGCTCACCCCATCTCACGGATTTGAACTGGCAACCTTCAGTTCAGCAACCCAACCTTAAGGTCAGCAGTTCAGACAGCACAAGGGTTTAACATTGCGCCGCCGCAATGGTTTAAAGAGGTGAGTGGAATGCATCGACACAGTTTTCAAAGCCTAATTTACATATATAAATGATCAGTTAGGTGAAAGATACTAATATTTATTTAGCAATGCATTAGAATGCAGACTGGGTCAGGCTGTGACTGCTGCAAAGTTTACTGGCCAGATGGACACCTTCAAGGGCCTGCTCTTGTGCAAGAGGAAAGGCAGCAGGTAAATAATATAAATAAATATTATTATATAAATATAATAAATATAAATATAATAAAATAAATAAATAAATATTAGGTAATAAATACTAATAATTAGGTAATTAGGTAAATAATTAGGTAATCTTTAAATCAGAAATGGAATGGACAAGTCACATTTTACAATCTCAATCAAACTTCTTCTTTTTTTTGTTTTCATCTCCTTCCGTCTACACATTTTTGATACAGTAGAGTCTCACTTATCCAAGCCTCGCTTATCCAAGCCTCTGGATTATCCAAGCCATTTTTGTAGTCAATGATTTCAATGTATCGTGATATTTTGGTGCTAAATTCGTAAATACAGTAATTACAACATAACATTACTGCATATTGAACTACAGTAGAGTCTCACTTATCCAAGCTAAACAGGCCGGCAGAAGCTTGGATAAGCGAATATCTTGGATAATAAGGAGGGATTAAGGAAAAGCCTATTAAACATCAAATTAGGTTATGATTTTACAAATTAAGCACCAAAACATCATGTTATACAACAAATTTGACAGAAAAAGCAGTTCAATACGCAGTAATGTTATGTTGTAATTACTGTATTTACGAATTTAGCACCAAAATATCATGATATATTGAAAACATTGACTACAAAAATGGCTTGGATTATCCAGATGGTTGGATAAGCGAGGCTTGGATAAGTGAGACTCTACTGTACTTTTTCTGTCAAAATTGTTGTATAACATGATGTTTTGGTGCTTAATTTGTGAAATCATAACCTATTTTGATGTTTGATAGGCTTTTCCTTAATTTCTCCTTATTATCCAAGATACTCGCTTCTCCAAGCTTCTGCCGGCCCATTTAGCTTGGATAAGTGAAACTCTACTTTATCTTGAAACAGTCCTAGCAGATTTTCCCTTCTTCTCACTCTCAACTTTAAAACTTTTCAAAGATTGTAAACAAACAAACAGAGCCCTGGTATCGGTTAGCAGCACATAATGTACTGGACATTCACCATTTCAATATCATGTTCAGCAGAAATACTCACCACTTTCAAGAAGGCCAAAGTTGCTTTGTGTTGCATAGCGATGCCTTGGTTATGGAGGGAAAAAATTCCTGACGCATCCGGCAGCTAAGCATCCCACTATGTCATTTCCAGTGTTTTTAAAGTTTTATATTGAAAGGCAAAAAAACGGACAGCACGTCCAAAGTTTTACGAAGTTTAGTGCAACGTCTCAAGACAGTCTTAGTTTGGTTCTTCTAGGCCGGGTGGTTCAGGCAGCGAAGCATCTCCGCCTGCCATTCCGCTTGCTGGAGAGGCCAAGGAGCAAAGGAGATCGGAGTTGTGTTGAGTTTACCAAAGCCACCGCCGAAGAAGAGCTTCTCGTTCATCACAAACACAAATTGAAAGTCTGAATCTCCCCTTTGAGCTTCTCCTGACTCGCCTTCCAAAGTGTTGGCGGCAGGGAGGGGAGTGAGCCCAAGTGTGCCAGGCTTTTTTTCTTACACACACATGGAAAAAGTGTTCTACTGTTTGGATAATCCTCTAACATCCATGTCTTTCCACTCACTGGCGGACTGGCCGCTCCGATGTTTATGTAATTGCATGGTTCACTTCCAATCCAGCACCTCAAACCCATTTGCCCACGGTTGCAATGAAATGATTCATTTATGACTCTTTTCTCCAAAAGCGGGGAAAGCCGGGAGAGAGAAAGAGGGAGGGAGGGGAGCCTTAACACACTGGGTTTGTTTAATCCTTGATGAAAATGCCTTTCATAGGTAGTTGTGTGTTGAAGGCATTCGGGAAGACGTTCTTTTGTGCCTGAAAATGTGTAAAGTGAACAATCACAGAGGAACACAAAGATCGTAGAAGATAAAAGCAGGATACAAATAAAATATAATAATAATAATAATAATAATAATAATAATAATAATAATAATAAATTGCATCATAAACTGGACACAGATGGAACTGGACAATTCAATTTGGACAGAAAAACAAGAAAACTCATGACCATTCATCATTCACTGCACCCTCGCAGTGATGTTGACCGGCTATATCTGCCTAGACGATCAGGGGGCAGAGGACTCTTACAAGTCAAACAAGCAGTCAAAGAAGAAGAACATGCCCTGGCAGAATATGTAAAGCAAAGTGAAGATCCTGCTTTGATTGAAGTCAAAAATCAGAAACTCCTCAAAACACAGCAGACAAACAATCAGTACAAGAAAACCGCACTACAAACTAGAGCTGACAGCTGGCACAACAAAACATTACATGGAAAGTTCCTTGACAAAATTGAAGGAAAAGCTGATAAGGAGAAGACCTGGCTCTGGCTCACAAATGGGACCCTGAAGAAGGAGACAGAAGGCTTGATCCTTGCAGCCCAGGAGCAAGCCATCAGGACAAAGGCAATTCAGGCCAAGATCGAAAAGTCAGCTGATGACCCAAAATGCAGACTGTGCAAGGAAACCGACGAAACCATTGATCATCTCCTCAGCTGCTGTAAGAAAATTGCACAGACAGACTACAAACAGAGGCACAACTACTCATTATTCATTGGAACTTATGCCTCAAGTACCACCTCCCAGCAGCAAAGAACTGGTGGGATCACAAACCTGCAAAAGTATTGGAAAATGAGCACGCAAAGATACTGTGGGACTTCCGAATCCAGACTGACAAAGTTCTGGAACACAACACACCAGACATCACAGTTGTGGAAAAGAAAAAGGTTTGGATCATTGATGTTGCCATCCCAGGTGACAGTCGCATTCACGAAAAACAACAGGAAAAACTCAGCCGCTATCAGGACCTCAAGATTGAACTCCAAAGACTCTGGCAGAAACCAGTGCAGGTGGTCCCGGTGGTGATGGGCACACTGGGTGCCGTGCCAAAAGATCTCAGCCGGCATTTGGAAGCAATAGACATTGACAAAATTACGATCTGCCAGCTGCAAAAGGCCACCCGACTGGGATCTGCGCGCATCATCCGAAAATACATCACACACTCCTAAACACTTGTGAAGTGTTCGACTTGTGATTTTGTGATACGAAATCCAGCATATCTACCTTGTTTGCTGTGTCATAATAAAATAATAATAATAATAATAATAATAATAATAATAATAATAATAATAAAGAAACAGTGCTTAACATAAACATAAAGCATTGCTCAAATTCATTGCTTATAACTCATTATTATTTTCCCATTGCTAAGGCAAAACCAAATAACATTTACAGAGAAATCTTTACCCCTTTTTGTGATGCTAGAACAGAAGTTTGCCATGTGATGCAAAAGAATAAAACAGCTATTGTGTTCTCCAGAATATATACAGTAGAGTCTCACTTATCCAAGCTAAATTGGCTGGCAGAAGCTTGGATAATAAGGAGGGATTAAGGAAACGCTTATTAAACATCAAATTAGGTTATGATTTTACAAATTAAGCACCAAAACATCATGTTATACAACAAATTTGACAGAAAAAGTAGTTCAATACGCAGTAATGTTATGTTCTAATTACTGTATTTATTAATTTAGCACCAAAATATCACAATATATTGAAAACATTGACTACAAAAATGGCTTGGATAAGTGAGACTCTACTGTATTACCATATCTAGAGGATAGTAAATACGAAAGGGAGTACGATCTCCATCTTGAGATAAAGTTTTAATTTCCGACTTCAATGACATAACGCATCTTGCCAACTTCCACGATTCTGTCCAGATTGGAATCTGATGAAGAATTCTGGAGGACGCAAATGCACTAAAATAGTGCACACTTTTGCACTAAAATAACTTTTGTGCTAAAACAAAGTATTATCAGATACTGATTTGGGATTTTGTTTCATTCTTTGGGGTCTTCTGGAACCATGAAGTATATGTTCTCTTATCATAGAATCATAGAATCATAGAATAGTAGAGTTGGAAGAGACCACATGGGCCATCCAGTCCAACCCCCTGCTAAGAAGCAGGAAATCGCATTCAAAGCACCCCCGACAGATGGCCATCCAGCCTCTGCTTAAAAGCCTCCAAAGAAGGAGCCTCCACCACGGCCCCAGGGAGAGAGTTCCACTGTCGAACAGCCCTTCTCACAGTGAGGAAGTTCTTCCTGATGTTCAGGTGGAATCTCCTTTCCTGTAGTTTGAAGCCATTGTTCCGTGTCCTAGTCTGCAGGGCAGCAGAAAACAATTATTACAATTATACTGCAAGTCAGGACAGAGAGTTTCATCTATGCTGACGATCTTGCCATCACTGCTCAAGTAGGGAGCTTTGAAATGGTTGACCAGAAGATCTCCGAAACTTTGGGTGCCCTTACTGCCTATTACAGGGGAAAACAGCTGATTCCTAATCCATCTAAAATGCAGAAGTGTGCTTTTCACTTTAAGAACAGACAAGCATTTCGAGCTCTGAGGATTACCTGGGAAGGAATCCCACTGGAGCATTGCAGCACACCAAAATACCTGGGAGTCACTCTGGGCTGTGCTCTGAATTACAAGAAGCACTGCTGGAATATCATTCAAAAAGTGGGTGCTAGAAACAATATCATACAAAAGCTGACTGGGACAACCTGGGGATCACAACCAGATACAGTGAAGACATCTGTCCTTGCACTTTGCTACTCTGCTGCTGAATACGCATGCACCAGTATGGAATACATCTCACAACGTTAAAACAGTGGCTGTGGCTCTTAATGAAACATACATACATAGAAAGTAAAACTCTATATTCAGAGTTTGTGAGTCCAATGCCCACCAGAGATCATGTTCCACATGGAGGACTGTATAAGTCACTAATTGTGAGTCCAAATTTAAACGTCCAAGTAAGTGAATCCTTTTATGAAATCCAATGTTTTAAACAAGTCCAAGGTTAGTCACCATCCACGACCGGTTTTGACTGTGTAGTCTTCCTCAGGTGGTGGTTATGCAGGTATGGAGAACCTAAAGTAGTCAATTCCGTTCTTCAAGTATTTAATTTCAATGTGTCATTATCAATGACGGAGCGGACCTACAGGGAATACATACGAGTGGGTAGAAACACTTGTACAGGATAAAAATACAAATTACAAAGTATAGTAAAATTGACTACTTTAGATTCTCCATACCTGCTTAACCACCACCTGAGGAAGACTACACAGTCGAAACCGGTCGTGGATGGTGGCTAACCTTGGACTTGTTTAAAACATTGGATTTCATAAAAGGATTCACTTACTTGGACGTTTAAATCTGGACTCACAATTAGTGACTTATACAGTCCTCCATGTGGAACATGAACTCTGGTGGGCATTGGACTCACAAACTCTGAATATAGAGTTTTACTTTCTTAATGAAACATGCCACATTATCACAGGATGTCTACACCCAATATCACTGGATAAATTATACAGAGATACTCACAAGAACACCTCAGCAAGCGAGAGTCCAAAAGTGGCAGGTTAAAATCCGGTCAATCAATGGCTGATGAGAAACTCCCTCCTGGGCACACAGAAGACTGGGCGACTTAGAAGGCACTGAACAGACTGCGCTGTGGCACCACGAGATGCAGAGCCAACCTTAAGAGATGGGGCTACAAAGTGGAGTCCTCGACAGGTGAGTGTGGAGAAGAGCAAACCACAAACCATTTACTACAATGCAGCCTGAGCCCTGGCATATTCACAATGGAGGACTTTCTTCCAGCGACACCAGAGACACTCCAAGTGGCCAGCTTCTGGCCAAAGGAAAGCTGGGCTCGGGCTGTGGCTCAGGCTGGAGAGCAGCTGCAATGAATCACTGCAATGAATCACTCTGACCAGGAGGTCATGAGTTCGAGGCCCGCTCGGAGCCTATGTTTGTTTGTCTTTGTTCTATGTTAAAAGGCATTGAATGTTTGCCTATATGTGTGATGTGATCCGCCCTGAGTCCCCTTCGGGGTGAGAAGGGCGAAATATAAATGCTGTAAATAAATAAATAAATAAATAGTATAATGTCAACTTTGTTTGTGGTTTTCTAAATATATTATAACTGTATTCTCAATTTGATTCTGATGCAATAAATAAATACATTACAATTACAATGTTATTTAGTCACACTTTAGTTATTGAAACAAAATATCATTCTTTTTTGATGATGCCTTACTACCAAGTTCTGCTTTTTTTCTCCCTTTTTGCTACTTTTTAAAACAACTAATCCAGTTACTATTGAATCGTGAATATTCCAAATAAGGTTACTTTAAAAATGTGGCTGGGATAGTAACCACTTACTTTGTCACTGCTGTAAAGAATACAGTACTTGTAAAACTAATTTTTGAGAAGCAAGGTGCCAAGCTTTAAAAAGTACATTTTGGACAAAATACCCAGAGTTCTACTTTGAAAGCTAACAAAAATAAAAGCAAAGTAGTTGAATACCAGAGGAGTAAAATGTTTTGTTTCTGTGTGTTTTCTTCCCACCCCCATATACAAGTTCACCTTCAGTGGGCTAGGAGTTTGTTCAGCTGTTTTAAATCAGGCACTTTTCAGTTTTTTCTCTCCTACCAAGGGCTTTTACCTTCCTGAGCATTTCCAGATGGAGGCTTCTGTGAGTGACAAACATCCCCTGCCCCCTTCACCCCCAGCACTCTTTCCTTGCGTTCCTTCTCTTTCAAACAACTAGAATTGGTCTGCCACAGACCACTTTGAACATTACAGCATTACCAACTTCCCTTTGTATTAATTTTTCCAGTGTGAGGTAGGTCATGGTTAATATCATACTACAAATGCAAAGCTGGGGCTGGAAATCTTTGTTGTGGTTGTTGTTATTATGAGCCTTCAGGTCAACTCCAACTTATTGCAATTCCATCATAAGGTATTCTATTAGACAACATTGCTTCAGAGGGGGAGGTTTGCATCCAAGAGTATTAAAAGAACTGGCAGAAGTAATTTCAGAACCACTGGCAATAATCTTTTAAGAATTCCTGGAGAGTAGAAGTCCCAGAAGAGACTATGAAAACGCAAATGCCGCAGCTCAAAAAGCTGCATCAAAAGGGCTGCATCAAGAGGAATCTTTATTTATTTTTCAAACTTATATGCCGCCACTCCCCTAGGGCTCAGGGCGGCTTACAAAAACTGGCTAAAATCAACAATTTAAAAACATCTTAAAAACATCTTTAAATATGTTTAAATATAGTGTCCAGATTAGGGAAGTCATAGTGCCCCTCTCTCACAGCCGGCTCTAGGTATTTTTCAAGTGTAGGCAAACAGAATTTTGGCACACACACCCCCCCAAACCAATCACTAAAAAATAAAAGCATTGGATAAGCAAAAATGTTGGATAATAAGGAGGGATTAAGAAAAAGCCTATTAAACATCAAATTACATTAAGATTTTACAAATTAAGCACCAAAACATCATGTTTTACAACAAATCAACAGAAAAAGTAGTCTCGACTGCGCCCCTGTATGTTTTGCGCCCGAAGCGACTGCTTAATTCGCCTCATTGTTGGACCGGCTCTGCCCTTTCTTCTGCTTTGGTCAGACCTCTTTACCTGAAATACTGTGTCCAATTCTGGGCATCACAACCAGGGTTGGCCCAAGATAATTTTCAAGTGTAGGCAAACAGAATTTTGGCGCCCGCCCCCGCCCCCCCAAACCAATCACTGAAAAATAAAAGTGTTGGATAAGCGAAAATGTTGGATAATAAGGAGGGATTAAGGAAAAGCCTAAATAAAGAACAACACTAAAAATCAGGGGAATTTCAGACAGGAAACAATCAGGGCCAGCTAACACCTCCTAACAGAGGATTCCCTCAGGCAGGAAGCAGCCAGGCTTTGAAACTGCAGGACTTTTCAAAGCACCCACCCTGGCTTCCTTCAAAAAGCTGCTTAAAACCTGGCTCTTCCGCTGTGCCTTTGGATAACCGAGCCCATAGCTATAGTAGTTGCACAGGCCATCTCTTTGACTTGAAACACTGCACTTTATTCCTCTGCCCCAAAGCATCTTAGAATATAACATTGTATTTTAGTTCTAGTGGCCCCTCCAGGCCATCCTCTCCTCCATCCCAGTGGTCTTTTCTTCTTCTTCTTCTTCTTCTTCTTCTTCTTCTTCTTCTTCTTCTTCTTCTTCTTCTTCTTCTTCTTCTTCTTCTTCTTCTTCTCTGATTCATATGTTATTTGAGTGATTATATTGCTTCTGTTTATGTAATTGTTTTAGTCAATTGTTATGTTTTTTAAAAAAATTCTTATAGCGTTTTATAGTGTTTTCAGTGTTTTATTGTACAATGTTTTATGCTGATTTTATATTGGAAACCGCCCTGAGTCCCTTTCGGGAGAGAGGGCGGTATACAAATAAACTTTTACTTACTTACTTACTTACTTACTAATCAAGGTGACCAATTGCAACATTCACACTAGCCTCAAACAGCTCTTTCTCCCACCCTGGACTTTCCACAGTTATATAAACCCCATTTACATAGTTTCCAACAGACCTCAGAACCTCTGAGGATGCCAGCCATAGATGTGAGTGAAATGTCAGGAGAGAATGCTTCTGGAACATGGCCAGGCAGCCCGGAGACCTGGCCTCAAGGAAGGGGCGAAAAAGAAGGGCTTTGCCACTTTGGGGAGCAGAGAAGCAGTGTTTCTCTACTCCCCAAAGTGGCAACCTCCTTCCTTGCGGAGGCAGGCGCAGCGGCAGAGGCAGGACACAGACAACTGCCTAATTTGCCTCACGGTTGAACCGCCCCTTGACCACAACATAAGATGGATATTGAATCCAAAATGGAATGTGTCCGGAAGAGGGCAACTAAAGTGAACAAAGGCCTGGAGACCATCAATCCCTCTGAGGAGTGGCTAATATATATATTGTATGTATATATACTTGTAAACTGCCCTGAGTCCCCTTCAGGGTGAGAAGGGTGGGATATAAATGTCGCAAATAAATAAATAATAAATAAGGCTGGATCTACACTGCCCTATATTCCAAGATCTGATCCTAAATCTGCTTTGAACTGGGTTCTAATAGTTTATACTGGCAGGTAATCTGGGATCAGATCTTGGGAAATAAGACAGTGAAGGTCCAGTCGTAAAGAATTGGGTCTGTTTAGTCCAGGGGTCCCCAAACTAAGGCCCGGGGGCCGGATGCGGCCCATCGAAGCCATTTATCCAGCCCCCATGGCACAAGGGCAGAAGGGGGTTGGCCTAAATGGCCCAAGGGGTCTCTTCTTCTCTTACAACCCTTATTATTATTATTATTATTATTATTATTATTATTATTATTATTATTAACATTGAGGCTGGGTGGCCATCTGTCAGGGATGCTTTGCTTGTGCTTTTGGTGCACAATGGCAGAAGGAGTTGGATTCAATGGCCCAAGGGGTCTCTTCCAGCCCTCTTTTTTATTATTATTATTATTATTATTATTAAAATTGAGGCTGGGAGGCCATCTGTCAGGGTTGCTTTGTTTGTGCTTTGGGTGCACAAAGGCAGAAGGGGGTTGGACTCAATGGCCCAAGGGGTCTCTTCCAACCCTCATTATTATTATTATTATTATTATTATTATTATTATTATTATTATTAACATTGAGGCTGGGAGGCCATCGGTCAGGGTTGCTTTGCTTGTGCTTTGGGTGCACAAAGGCAGAAGGGGCTGGACTCAGTGGCCCAGGGGCTCTCTTCCAACCCTCTTTGTTGTTGTTGTTGTTGTTGTTGTTGTTGTTGTTATCATCAAGGCTCTATTTGTTCCCTTTTTTTGTTTTGTTTTTTACTTCAAAATGAGGCATGTGCAGAGTGCATAGGAATTTGTTCATAGTTTTTTTTAAAACTCTAGTCCGGCCCTCCAACGGTCTGAGGGACCGTGGACTGGCCCCCTGTTTAAAAAATTTGGGGACCCCTGGTTTAGTCTGCAGAAGAGAATGTTGAGAGAAGACCAGATTGCCATGTTTAAATATTTGAAAGCTATCATAAGGAAGAGGGAGCAGAACACTACTACTTTGCACTTTATGGACTACTTTGGCTGAGAAACTACCTCTCCCATTTTGATATATTCTGCACCTTGGCCCAGATCCTTGTTTTAGTCTCCTGTTTTTAACATTTCATGCTGTATGTTGCTTTTTATGATGGTTTTATTGATATTGATGTTTTACTGTTGGAATAATTGTTTTATCGTTTTATTGCTGTATGTTTCGGGCTCGGTCCCCATGTAAGCCGCTCCGAGTCCCCTTCGGGGAGACGGGGCGGGGTATAAAAATAAAGTTGTTGTTGTTGTTGTTGTTATTATTATTATTATTATTAAATTTATATTATTATTATTATTATTATTATTATTATTATTATTATTATTATTATTTGTTTTCTGATACCCTGGAAACTAGGACTTGGAGCCAGTTCAAATGACAGGGAAGGAGATTCTACCTGAACATCAGGAAGAACTTTCTTGGAGGCTTTTAAACAGAGGCTGAATGGCCATCTGTCGGGGGTGTTTTGATTGTGCTTTTCCTGCATGGTAGGGGGTTGGACCAGATGGCCCATGTGGTCTCTTCCATCTCTATTATCCTATCATTCTAGGAGGGAGAGGACCCAAATAATCACAGCGTCATGAGCTGACTATCAATTCCAGGAAAGATTCTAGCTTGGAGAAGAGAAGATTGAACAGGTACATGTTTAAATATTTGAAAAAATGACATACTGAGGAGTGGGCAAGCTCATTTTCTGTTGATCCAGAGACTAGGATATGAAACAATGGTTTCAAATTATGGGAAAAGAGATTAAACCTAAACTATAGGAAGAATTTCCTGATGGTAGAGAATGGAGTCTCCTTCTTTAGAGCTTTTTAAGTGGTGGCTGGATGACCATCTGCCAGGGGTGCTTTGATTGTGTTTTACTGCACGACAAGTTGTTGAAGTGGATGGCCAACTCCATGATTCTATGCTCAAGACAGCTATCCTTGAATGTTCTCAACCAAAAGCAGCCTCTTTCTTTAAAGAAAACACCGAGCACATGTTGTCCATACAGCTTCATTTTTTCCTCTCCTGTTTTTATAATTCAGCCCAGCAAGAAAACCTTGTGACACCCTCCAGACACTTCAGGGCTTGGTTATAAAAATCGACATTCTTCAACAGAGAACAACTCTGTTTCCAACCACACCCTCTTTGCGCCATGGCAGCACTGATGGATTTCCCTTTTTTTCACGTAGGCTCAGATTCAACAGCACATAGTTGGCAAATTCTGGGAGGTATTTATAGAAACAGAGCATTTCTATTCCAGTTACTAAAGAGGTGGAGGTGGGCAACGTGTGCAAATTCGTATTTGCACAGTCAGTCTTTCCACCTGGAATGTAAAGCCATCAGCATAAGACTTTTCCTGAAACTTAATAATGCCAGACCTTTATTCTTTGGTACTTCAAAATCAGACCTTTTAATCAGTTCCAACAATCAACAATTCCCAATATTGTTGCAAGATACAATAAAACAAGGACTTTCGTGTAAATAGGGTATTGATTAAGAATATGTGGAATGAACCATGGCCACTTCTATGAAAAATGAACACGTTCTTCTTTTACACATCATTGCTCACTATATTTGGGCAACCACAACGGAAGAAGGATATTGACATGCGAGAATGCATGTCCATCCAGACACGGATGATCCAAATGATCAAAGTATTGGAAACCAAGCCCTATGAGGAGCAGCTTAAGGAATTGGGTATGTTCACCTTGGCGAAAAGTATTGGAGTTCAGTTCCACATTCCCACTGATTTTGATGTCTTATTGATGTGTAAAATTGTTTTTACTGTTTTATCGCTGTTATTGTATTTTTATGTCGGACATGGCCCCATGTAAGCCGCTCCGAGTCCCTCCGGGGTATAAAAATAAAGTTGTTGTTGTTGTTGTTGTTGTTGTTGTTGTTGTTGTTGTTGTTATTATTATTATTATTATTATTATTTTATTATGACACAGCAAACAAGATAGATATGCTGGATTTCATATCACAAAATCACAAGTCGAACACTTCCCAAGTGTTTAGGAGTGTGTGATGTATTTTCGGATGATGCGCTCAGATCCCAGTCGGGTGGCCTTTTGCAGTTGGCAGATCGTAATTTTGTCAATGTCTATTGTTTCCAAATGCCAGCTGAGATCTTTTGGCACAGCACCCAATGTGCCGATCACCACTGGGACCACCTGCACTGGTTTCTGCCAGAGTCTTTGAAGTTCAATCTTGAGGTCCTGATAGCGGCTGAGTTTTTCCTGTCGTTTTTCGTCAATGCGTCTGTCACCTGGGATGGCAACATCAATGATCCAAACCTTTTTCTTTTCCACAACTGTGATGTCTGGTGTGTTGTGTTCCAGAACTTTGTCAGTCTGGATTCAAAGTCCCACAGTATCTTTGCGTGCTCATTTTCCAATACTTTTGCAGGTTTGTGATCCCACTAGTTCTTTACTGCTGGAAGGTGGTACTTGAGGCATAAGTTCCAATGAATCATTTGGGCCACATGGTTGTGCCTCTATTTGTAGTCTGTCTGTGCAATTTTCTTACAGCAGCTGAGGATATGATCCATGGTTTCGTCGGTTTCCTTGCACAGTCTGCATTTTGGGTCACTGGCTGATTTTTCGATCTTGGCCTTAATTGCCTTTGTTCTGATGGCTTGCTCCTGGGCTGCAAGGATCAGGTCTTCTGTCTCCTTCTTCAGGGTCCCATTCGTGAGCCAGAACCAGGTCTTCTCCTTATCAGCTTTTCCTTCAATTTTGTCAAGGAACTTTCCATTATTATTATTATTATTATTATTATTATTATTATTATTATTATTATTATCGTGTTGGCAACGCTACCACGCCAGTTCACCCACTGAGCCGCACTGGAAGCCAGCCTACATCATGTGATGAGTGGCATGGGGCTACTTGAGTGAACTGGGGGAGAAGCACCCTAGGACGCTTATGTTTTCACATGTGATGAAGTCATAGGAGATAATGGAGCAATGGCTTCAAATTGTAGGAAGAAATATTCAATGTAAACACTAGGAAGAACTTCCTGTCCATAAGAGCTGCCTTAGAGTGTGGTAGAGACTCCTTCTTTGGAGATTTTTAAGCAGAGACTGGATGGCCATCTGTTGGAAGTGCTTTGATTCTGCTTTTCCCACATGGCAGGGTGTTGGACATAAAACCTCTTCCAACTCTATGATTCTATGATTTCTAGCAATCACTCCAGTAACTGTGGAAACTAGACACACTCATGTATCCTCAATAACATAGATATGCATGAATTGTAGTTTTCTGCATAATACACAACAGGCTTGGAACCCCGGTGACAAAGTGTGTTAAAGCACTGAGCTGCAGACCAAAAGGTCCCAGGTTCAAGCCCCGGGAGCGGAGTGAGCGGCCGCTGTTAGCTCCAGCTCCTGCCAACCTAGCAGTTCGAAAACATGCCAATGTGAGTAGATCAATAGGTACCGTTCTGGCGGGAAGGTAACGGCACTCCATGCAGTCATGCCGGCCACATGACCTTGGAGGTGTCTACGGACAGTGCTGGCTCTTCAGCTTAGAAATGGAGATGAGCACCACACCGCAGAGTCAGACATGACTGGACTTAACATCAGGGAAAAACCTTTACCTTTACACAACAGGCTGGTTGTAACAGAGGAGATCTCTCAACCAAGCAATAGTTCCAGGAGTTTGCAGGAGGAGCTATTGCCATAAAATGAGTGTGACTGTGCTGTTGACCCTTTGCTTTCCATAACATAAACCTTTCAAAGCCCAAATTGAATAAGGACACATCTCTTCTTGTATGTAAACAACATTGGCTTGGTTTACTGTTATGATACTTTCAGAGTCTGCAAAACGTACGGCATTTGGAGGATCTGGATTTGATGTTGCAGATGTGAATGGATTTGAAATACAGAGCAAAAGAGCTAAAGGTGCAACAGAAGAGATAACGGTACAACCACGTTGGTTTTCCTGTGATAAATGTTATTCTTTACAGTGTCATACAACTGTTAAGAATTTTAATGGGAGGGGGAAAGAAGGGTAAGCTATTCGGGCTATTTTGGCGTTACCTTCTGCGATTGAGTTACCCAATTGCCTACACACCGTAAACAAAAAAAGCTTTCAGTCCAATTCAGATCTTTACATAATGTGTAGTGTTTCTGAAACTAAACAGCTCACACTGTAGTGTTGTGTAAGAAGCGTAATGTTTGGCATACATCAATTTTGCCTGCTGGAGTTGGACTTTGGGGTGGGAAGGGGAGGGAGAACTCTGTCTGTGTGTGTGTGATGAATGAATGCTTTGTTCGGGGAAAAAATAATTGCTTGCAGGGGACGGTGAAGCACATTGTGAACATGCTGCTATACAGTGCGAATGGCCATTCCTCATGCCCTCGCTATTGCCTTTTTACAGAAAGTGAGCTCTTTTTTTGTATTCTGTCGACTTTTCTTGCAATAGATTTATGCAAAATGTGTGCCGGAGGCTTCCACTTTCACAAATACATACATGGAGATGGAATTCTGTCATCTTGGAATATAAAATAAAGCAGAGAACAAGGAGGCTTCTTCTCATAATTCACAACAGTTTGGGAGAAGGTGTTTGATAAAAGAGCTTTTTGAAAAAAGAAAATGGTACGCAGATAAGTGTCATTGCTCTTCTGGAAAGCTGAAATCTGATAAATACAATTTTTGACTTTTGCAGGGATTCTAGGCCACAGTTAAGCAGACTTCAGACAAAATTCAAAGAGATGACCTTTTGCCTCTTTTATACTCAAGATAAAGGCATATATATATATATATATATAAGTGATGGAATCCTGGCGATCGCCAAAACAACAAAACTAAACACCCCACAACCTCGAAAATTGACAACACAACCCACCATCCACGCCTCTAGGTTGATACAACAAAAAGAAAAGAAAAATAAAGTCCTAATTAGAGGACAGGAATAATTGTTTTTATCCAATTGCTGCCAGTTAGAAGGCTAAGCTCCGCCCACTTGGTCTCCTAGCAACCCACTCACCCAGGGGACAGGCAGAGTTAGGCCTCACTTAGGCCTCTTCCACACTGCCTATAAAATACAAATTATCAGATTTTAACTGGATTAGATGGCAGTGTAGACTCAAGGCCCTTCCACACAGCTATATAACCCATTTATAATCTTATATTATCTGCTTTGCACTGGATTATCTGGACTCCACACCTTTACCCTTTACCTTAACTACCACCCATTCCTCAATACTTTATTTCCCTTACCACCATACTTCACCACAGCAACGTGTGGCCGGGCACAGCTAGTATGTGTGTGTGTGTGTGTGTGTGTGTGTGTGTGTGTGTGTGTATCTTTGCTGATGTTACTGCTAATCACCCAGAGTCAGACTAGTTTATTTCAATCTACATTATGTCCATTCTTGTTCTGGAACCGTGTGGGTGTTTTGTGGGGATGTTTATCAGAAAGTTTAGCCCTAATTCTTGATAATTATCTTCAATTTCACTGGAATGACAGCGATCCAATGAATGTGATATCTCCATGGCCATCAGCATGGGCCATGGCTTCTTTGGCCCCTTTTACATTGCTAGATAATATCCAGATTTTCTGTTATATGGCACTATGTAGACTCATATAATCCAGTTCAAAGCAGATACTGAGGATTATCTGCTTTGATAATCTGGATTATATGGGAGTGTAGTTAACAGTAAAGGTTTCCCCTGATGTTGAGTCTAGTTGTGTCCGACTCTTGGGGTTGGTGGTCATCTCCATTTCTAAGCCAAAGAGCCAGCGTTGTCCGTAGATGCCTCCAAGGTCATGTGGCTGGCATGACCGCATAGAACATCGTTACCTTCCCGCCGGAGTGGTATCTATTGATCTACTCACATTTGAACTGCTAGGTTGGCAGAAGCTGGAGCTAACAGTGGGAGCTCACCCTGCTCCCCAGATTCAAACCTCCTACCTTTCAGTCAGGAGGTTCAGCAGTTCAGTAGTTTAACCCGCTGTGGCAGTGTAGAAGGGGCCTTTGATTGAGGCTAGTTCTACACTTCCCTATATCCCAGGATCGGATCCCAGATTATCTTCTTATCCTAGATCATCTGATAGTGTAGACTCTGGCTCCTTGTACACTGCCATATAAAATCCAGATTATCCACTTTGGACTGGATTATTTTAACAGTGTAGACTCATATAATCCAGCTCAAAGCAAATAATGTGGATTATCTGATTTGATAACCTGTATTATATGGCAGTGTACAAGGGGCTAACTGACAAGTACCCACTAATGGAATAATAACAATATATTAGATATCATTAAACATCGCATTATGTACAATAAATGAATATACATGTCAGGTAAGTGATTACAAAGGGCCCCCCCGGTGGCGCAGTGTGTTAAACCGCTGAGCTGCTGAACTTGCTGACCAAAAGGTCAGCAGTTCGAATCCGGGGAGTGGGGTGAGCTCCCACTGCCAGCTCCAGCTTCTGCTAAAATAGCAGTTCGAAAAGATGCAAATGTGAGTAGATCAATAGGTACTGCTCCGGCGGGAAGGTAACAGCACACCATGCAGTCATGCCAGCCACATGACCTTGGAGGTGTCTATGGACAATGCCGGCTCTTTGGCTTAGAAATGGAGATGACACAACTGGACTTAACGTCAGGTGAAACCTTTACCTTTACCTTAAGTGATTACAAATCACAATCAAACCGTTGCATTCACAATGTAGTAAGCTTCATATAATCAAGTTCAAAGCAGATAATCTGGGATCAGATCCTGGGATTATAGGGCAGTGTAGATCCATCCTGAAGTCCCTTCTACACTGTCCTTATATCCCAGGATCTGATCCTAGGTTAGTTAGCTACAAAGAATCATGAAGCCACTTTCATGTTCTGACTCCTGCTCTCTGGTTCTAGTTGTTTATTTTTTACTATTATAACAAAATAATTTGTTTTAAACCAAAGTTATGTTGCTTCCTGGAATTCAGCATTTTGTATTCTTGTCTCCTCCGATGGCGGTTTCGGTCGGTCAAACATGGTGGTTGCATTACTGCTAGGATTTCCAGTCACGATTACCCAGTGATTCATGTCTTTTTCGGCTTTGTGGGTGTCCAGATAGGTGTGACAGTTGACTTCATACTCCTTTCCAAAGTTTGTCCTTTAAATGGAAGGAACAAAAAGGCTTACAAGCATTCCACACTCTTTTCACCTCCTAAATGGGAGTTATCCAGGGAAATAAAAGTATGCCATAGGCTGGATTTACACTGCCATATAATCTAGTTTCTGAATTCAGATTATTTGATTTATATGAGTCTAAACTGCCGTATAATACAGTTCAACACTGATAATTTGGATTCAGAAACTGGATTATATGGCAGTGTAGATGGGGCCCCCAATTGCGCACTGGGTTAAACCGCTAAGCAACTGAATTTGCTGCGACAGGTTGGCGGTTCAAATCCAGGGAGCGAGGTGAGCTCCTGCTGTTAGCCCCAGCTTCTGTCAACCTATTAGATTGAAAACATCTAAATGTGGGTAGATCTATAGGTACTGCTCCAGTGGGAACGGAACGGCTCTATTCAGTCATGCCAGCCACGTTACGTTGGAGGTGTCTACGGACAATGCTTGCTCTTCGACTTAGAAATGGAGATGAGCACCAAACCCCCCAGAGTTTTCCAATACTGTGTAGTACCCTCTCACAATGTACAACACATTAGATCATTTTTGAGACTGTAATATATTGGTCTACATTGACCATATAATGCAACTTAAACTGCATTGTTTGGCAGTGTAGATCCATTCTATATTTTTTGGAGAGAGGTTTTAATCAGTCTATGCTGGCAATGTCAATATTCCATAGGCACAAACGTTACTTACCTTATATAAAAGTCTCTATGAATCGCCAAACCTTGGTTTGTATAGCTGTGGACAATGAGCATCTTGGTGTTTGCCTAGGAAAAGAAAGAAAAAACAGGAAATATTTGCAGGTTTTTATTTGAACGTGCCCCCGGTAGCACAGAGGGCTAAACCACTAAGCTGCTGAACTTGTTGACAGAAAGATTGGCAGTTTGAATCTGGGGAGCGGAGTGAGCTCCTGCTGTTAGCCCCAGCTTCTGCCAACCTAGCAGTTCGAAAACATGCAAATGTGAGTAGATCAATAGGTACTGCTCCGGTGGTGGCGTTCCATGCAGTCATGCAGGCTACATGACCTTGGAGGCATCTACGGACAACGCCAGTTCTTTGGCTTAGAAATGGAGATGAGCTCCAACTGAAATGGCAGACAAAGGTTTTGAGGTAATGAGACAAAGAGAGTTCCGGTGGCTGTAGAAAAAGAGATGTTTATTCTCAGTGGCCAGATAGAATATAGACCCTCCTGTCTCCAGAAAAAAAGGGTACAGAACAAAGAAACACACATCCTTATATACTATTTTTGCCTTCATCTATTTATGTCATCTAGGCATTATCCATCACCAATTAGTGTCAAAAAAGTCTTACTTTGCACTTTCCTAAAAGCTACTTTTGCATTTTCCTAAAATATAGACTACTTTCAAGACCTCTGTCCCTCCATTAGGCCTTATCTAAGGAATTCCTATCTAGGCTCTCAGGGATCCATTAATTAAGGAATTCCCCCTATCTTAGCTTGTCAGGGAGTCATTAGCACTCCTACATGGCACCAGGTCTTATCTTGACATCCCAAAAGCCTTAATTTGTCTTTTGTCCATTAGCTTATCTATTCTTGTTGACACTTGGCATATGTCTCTGGCACTTAGGGTGAACTTTGGTCTCTACTTATGGGGAGACGGTTATTTGCTAGGCAGAGTGTATTTTGGGGCTATATGCACACAATCTGCTTGTGATTACATTTTTCCTATTCCTATTTCTAATATGATTACATTCAATATATAGTTTCCAATACAAGTACTATATTTTCCCAATACACCTTCATCACAACGTCTCGATGATGCTCAACTTCGGCCATGGGAATGTGCTCTTGTTCCAAGCCAAGGAGCCTGATGTCAATAGACTTTCTCCAATAGTTGCCGGCATGTCTGCATGTCTGTATGGGGCGCCCTTTTACCTCACCGCCTAAGTGGTACCTATAGATCTATTTGCATTACAGTATTTCTCAACCTGGGGGTCAGGACCAGGAGGGGGTCGTGAAGGAGATGTTGGGGGTCACCAAAGACCAATTTTTCTGTTGGCCATAGAGGCTCTCTGTGCCAAGTTTGGTTCAGTTCAATGTGTTGTCAAAGGCTTTCATGGCCGGGATCACAGGGTTGTTGTATGTCTTTCTGGCTGTGTGGCCATGTTCCAGAAGCATTCTCTCCTGATGTTTCGCCCACATCTATGGCAGGCATCCTCAGAGGTTGTGAGGTATGGATAAACTAAGTAAGGAAAGGAAAGAATATATATCTGTGGAGAGTCCAGGGTGTGGCAAGAGGGTGTGGCAAGAGTTCCCAGTAACAAAGGACTCTTGCCACACCCTGGACTCTACACAGATATATATTCTTTCCTTTCCTTACTTAGTTTATCCATACCTCACAACCTCTGAGGATGCCTGCCATAGATGTGGGCGAAACGTCAGGAGAGAATGCTTCTGGAACATAGCCACACAGCCCGAAAGACATATAACAACCCTTGGTTCAGTTCCATCATTGGTGGAGTTCAGAATGCTCTTTGATTGTAGGTGAACTATAAATCCCACCCAAATGCCAAGGTCTATTTTCCTCAAATTTCACCAGTGTTCAAATTTGAGCATATTGAGTTTTTGTGCCAAGTTTGGTTCAGATCCATCACTGTTTGAGTCCATAGTGCACTCTGGATGTAAGTGAACTACAACTCCAAAACTCAAGGTCAGTGGTCACCAAACCCTTCCAGTGTTTTCTGTTGCGGGTTGCCACTGGGAACTGGTATTAAGGGGTCATGGCATTAGGAAGGTTGAGAACCACTATTTGAGATGGAAAGGAGGAGAAGAAAAGAGAAGGGAAGAGGAGTAAACCTTGTAAGAATGAGTCTGTTTACAAGATGCTGGATTCAGCCCAAGGGCTGGCAGGGACGACATAAGAAATTGTATGAGCCAAGTCTTGGAGAAACAAAGAAATTCCGGAAACGAAATGCTGGATTAATAAGATCCTAGAAATAATGAATATGGACAAATTGGCGTATCTGCTAGCGAACAATCAAGGTCACCCAAGAAAACAAACGGACTGGGAAATGATTAAAAAATACTTAAAAGAGGAAAAAATGAAGATTTTAATTTGAGATCTAAGAAAATCAGAATATGTACAAAACCTCATAATAGGAGAAAAGGAATGATCTGGGTTATCAGGAAGAATTCAAGAACTCAGGAAAGGGGAGAAAGATGAGACCCAAAGACACCATGCAATAGTTGGAAGTTTATTTTATATTATACATGGGGTTTTTTTTGGGTTTTTTTGGTTTACAGTAGAGTCTCACTTATCCAATCTAAACGGGCCAGCGGAAGCTCTTGGACAGGGGTCCCCAAACTTTTTAAGTGGAGGGCCAATTCACAGTCCCTCAGACTGTTAGGGGGCCGGACTAGGATGAAATAGTTCAAAATTAAGATTGTTGTTGTTGTGTGCCTTCAAGTCATTTCAGACTTAGGTCAACCCTAAGTCTAAAGTTTAGGACAGAGGCCAGGTCAATCACCTTGGAAGCCCATGGGCCTTAGTTTGGGGACCCCTGATCTAGATGATCATAAGACCATAGGTAAGTAAAGGGGCCCCCAAAGGCCATCTAGATAATCTCATAAAACCATAGGTAAGGAAAAGGACCCTCAAAGGCCATCTAGATGGTCTCATAGGACCATAGGTAAGGAAAGTGGCCTCTAAAAGCCATCTAGATGGTTTCATAAGGCCATAGCTAAGCAAAGAGACCTCCAAAAACCATCTAGACCATCTCATAAGACCATAGGTAAGCAAAAAGACCTCCAAAGACCAGGTAGACTTAGGTCAACCCTAAGTCTAAGGTTTAGGGCAGGGGCCAGGTCAATGACCTTGGAGGGCCGCATCCGGCCCCCGGGCCTTAGTTTGGGGACCCCTGCTCTTGGATAATAAGGAGAGATTAAGGAAAGGCCTATTAAACATCAAATTAGATTATGATTTTACAAATTAAGCACCAAAACTTCATGTTATACAACAAATTTGACAGAAAAAGTAGTTCAATAAGCAGTAATGCTATATTGTAATTACTGTATTTACGAATTTAGCACCAAAATATCATGATATATTGAAAACATTGACTACAAAAATGGCTTGGATTATCCAGAGGCTTGGATAAGCGAGGCTTGGATAAGTGAGACTCTACTGTATTCAATTTTTACTCCCCTCTCCTTCTTTTTTATTTTCTTCCCTTTCTAATTCTTTTCTCTTCCCTTTTTTCTTTTCTCTCAATTCTGTAATTTATTTTATTGCATGTTTTTGTCTGTGTTTATGTTGAAAAGAACACTAATAAAAAATTATTTATGAAAAAAAGAGAAATTGTATGGGACAAACACAGCAAAAGGGGAAAACAGCATGCAAAGGAGCTTGAAACTTACAGGAACTGGGAACCCTTCGTATTCCAGGCGAAACTGTGGATCCAAAAAGATAGCTTGCCAAGAAGCCAGGTACGTTAGTTCATCTGTCATGAACGCAGACTGGGTGTGGGATTTCTTCGTCATATTCATAAACGTCTTGTGGTCGCTCATTAGATATAGCTGGAAATGGGAACGCAAGGGAGAAATTTGTCCGGAAATTAGACAAGAAGCAATTAAGATTATATATTATATTTTACATGTAATATTACTAATAATATTACAATATATTGATAAAGTACAATATAGTAATTTTATTACCATTATTGTACTATGCTAATATAAAATTGTATGTACAGTAGAGTCTCACTTATCCAACATAAACGGGCCGGCAGAACGTTGGATAAGCGAATATGTTGGATAATAAGGAGGCATTAAGGAAAAGCCTATTAAACATCAAATTAGGTTATGATTTTACAAATACATCATGTTATACATGAAACTGGACAGAAAAAGTAGTTCAATATGCAGTAATGCTATGTAGTAATTAATGAATTTACGAATTTAGCACCAAAATATCACGATATATTGAAAACATTGACTACAAAAATGCATTGGATAATCCAGAACGTTGGATAAGCGAGTGTTGGATAAGTGAGACTCTACTGTACTAGTAGAATTAGAGACTAGAGCAGGGGTCCCCAAAACTTTTTAAACAGGGGGCCAGTTCACAATCCTTTGGACTGTTGGAGGGCTGGACTATAGTTGGCCACCGAGCAATAATTAATAATTAATAATAATAATAATAATTAATAATAATAACAGCAATAATAATAAAAAAGGGTTGGAAGAGACCCTTTGGGCCATTGAGTCCAATCCCCTTCTGCCTTTGTGCACCGAAAGCACAAGCAAAGCACCCCTGACAGATGGCCACCCAGCCTCAATGTTAATAATAATAATAATAATAATAATAATAATAATAATAATAATAGCAATAATAAAAAAAGGGTTGGAAGAGACCCTTTGGGCCATTGAGTCCAATCTCCTTCTGCCTTTGTGCACTGAAAACACAAGCAAAGCACCCCTGACAGATGGCCACCCAGCCTCAATGTTAATAATAATAATAATAATAATAATAATAATAATAATAATAATAATAATGAGGGTTGGAAGAGATCCCTTGGGCCATTAAGTCCAACCCCCGTCTGCCTCTGTGCACCAAAAGCACAAGCAAAGCACCCCTGACAGATGGCCACCCAGCCTCAATGTTAATAATAATAATAATAATAATAATAATAATAATAATAATAATAATAATAAGGGTTGTAAGAGAAAAAGAGACCCCTTGGGTCATTTAGTCCAACCCCCTTATGCGCTTGTGCCATGGGGGCCGGATAAATGGCTTCGATGGGCCGCATCCAGCCCCCTAGCCTTAGTTTGGGGACCCCTGGACTAGAGTCTGGATTTGGGGGGGGGGGATATTGCATTGATCTGGACGCTCGACATCTACATAAGACATCAAAATTTAAGGCATTCAAAATTTGGTTTATAAGAATGTGTCAGAAATAGGTAGCTTGGATGGACAGAAGAACTGTAAATGACGAGTTTTGAACCCTGGAGAGACGGATGGGAAGTCAAACCACCTTTTTTTTTTTTCCACCCTCCCCGTCCCCCGCTCTTTCTTTCTCCTTTCTGCTATGTTTTATTCTTTTCTTTTGCAACATATTATGTTCCCCCACTTTCACTGTATTTAACGTTGAAAACTCAATAAAATAATAATAATTTAAAAAAATTAAGGCACAAGTAGAAACCTCTCTCCTTTAGCAGGTCGACTCAATCAACTTTAAACTACAGTAGAGTCTCACTTATCCAAGGCTCGCTTATCCAAACTTCTGGATTATCCAAGCCATTTTTGTAGTCAATGTTTTCAATATATCGTGATATTTTGGTGCTAAATTCGTAAATACAGTAATTACTACATAGCATTACAGCGTATTGAACTACTTTTTCTCTCAAATTTGTTGTATAACATGATGTTTTGGTGCTTAATTTGTAAAATCATAACCTAATTTGATGTTGAATAGGCTTTTCCTTAATCCCTCCTTATTATCCAAGATACTCACTTATCCAAGCTTCTGCCGGCCCGTTTAGCTTGGATAAGTGAGACTCTGCTGTATGTATTTTTAATTTACATTTTGTTACTGATGTTTTAATCTTTGTTCTATGCTTTTTTAATACCATATATGTATTTTGTCCATGTATTTTAACTGTGTTGTACCCCACCTCGAAATGTGAGGAAAGGCAAGTAAAAAATATTTATCCAACATACTCACTTATCCAACGTTCTGCCAGCCCGTTTATGTTGGATAAGTGAGACTCTACTGTATTGTTAGTAGAAGTAGTGGAGCTGCGGTGGCGCAATGGGTTAAACCTTTGTGCCGACAGGACTGTTGATCTGAAGGTTGAGTTGTTAACTTGAAGGTTGCTGGTTCAAATCTGCGAGATGGGGTGAGCTCCCATCTGTCAGCACTAGCTTGTGGGAACATGAGAGAAGCCTCCCAGGAGGGTGATAGCACATTGGGCGTCCCCTGAGCAACGTCTCTGTAGATGGCCAATTCTCTTACACCAGAAGCGACTTGCAGTATGTTCTCAAGTCGCTTCTGACACAATAAAGTACAGTAGAGTCTCACTTATCCAACATAAACGGGCCGGCAGAACATTGGATAAGCAAATATGTTGGATAATAAGGAGGGATTAAGGAAATGCCTATTAAACATCAAATTAGGTTATGATTTTACAAATTAAGCACCCAAACATCATGTTATACAACAAATTTGACAGAAAAAGTAGTTCAATACAAAATAATGCTATGTAGTAATTACTATATTTACGAATTTAGCACCAAAATATCATGATTTATTGAAAATATCGACTACAAAAATGTGTTGGATAATCTAGAATGTTGGATAAGCGAGTGTTGGATAAGTGAGACTCTACTGTAGTAGTAGTAATGGTAGTATTCATAGTTGCAGCAATAGTAGGATAAAAGACTTTTAAAAATTCTCTTGCATGTTTTCTCTCTAATAGCCATATCTCCCTATGTTGCAGCTTTCATGCAAACGCCAAAAGGCATAGAGTCAGGGCTAACTTCCGTGGCGCCTGATAATCATGGAAACCTAAAACTATAGTCATTTTGATATTTTTATGATATTAATATGATTCTTATTCGTATTTACTTACCATTTGATCTGGAAACCCTCCCATTGCTCCAAGGCCAAAGTTCTGCCCAAATCGAACAGGATCTCCCATTTCTTCTCCTTCGATGCTTTAATAATGAGACAAAATCAAAACCATTTATGTGTGGGTAAAATTGAATTGAGTAGTTTTGCAAAATCCATATTAACTGACCGTGCTTTATAACATACTAGCTTGGGTACCCACTGATGCCCGGGTTGTTTGTTTTTGGATGTTAGGTAATATGAGTTTCACTATATGTTACGCTATGTCTTAGAAAAAAAACTTCTGTCTTTGCTTTGGATTTTCATGAATGCTCCCCTTAGAAAATGCATAAGGATGTGGGTGAACTACAATTCCCAAAAATCTTGGGTCAACCCTCCCAAAACTCCCAGTATTCACAGTTGGCCATGTTGGGTCTGTCTGTGTACCAAATTTGGTCCAGATTCGCCACCTGCTGGGTTCAGTGTTCTCTGAATACGGGTGAACTATAATTCTCTGATGCCAAGGTCGATCACTCCAAAGTTGGCCATGTTGAATTTGTGTGCCGAGTTTGAACTATAACTCTCTGATGCCAAGGTCGATCACTCCAAAGTTGGCCATGTTGAATTTGTGTGCCGAGTTTGAACTATAACTCTCTGATGCCAAGGTCGATCACTCCAAAGTTGGCCATGTTGAATTTGTGTGCCGAGTTTGAACTATAACTCTCTGATGCCAAGGTCGATCACTCCAACTTGACCATGTTGAATTTGTGTGCCGAGTTTGAACTATAACTCTCTGATGCCAAGGTCGATCACTCCAAAGTTGGCCATGTTGAATTTGTGTGCCGAGTTTGAACTATAACTCTCTGATGCCAAGGTCGATCACTCCAACTTGACCATGTTGAATTTGTGTGCCGAGTTTGAACTATAACTCTCTGATGCCAAGGTCGATCACTCCAAAGTTGGCCATGTTGAATTTGTGTGCCGAGTTTGAACTATAACTCTCTGATGCCAAGGTCGATCACTCCAACTTGACCATGTTGAATTTGTGTGCCGAGTTTGAACTATAACTCTCTGATGCCAAGGTCGATCACTCCAAAGTTGGCCATGTTGAATTTGTGTGCCGAGTTTGAACTATAACTCTCTGATGCCAAGGTCGATCACTCCAAGTTGACCATGTTGAATTTGTGTGCCGAGTTTGAACTATAACTCTCTGATGCCAAGGTCGATCACTCCAAGTTGACCATGTTGAATTTGTGTGCCGAGTTTGAACTATAACTCTCTGATGCCAAGGTCGATCACCCCAAGTTGGCCATGTTGAATTTGTGTGCCGAGTTTGGTCCAGATCCCTCACCAGATGGGTTCAGTATTCTCTGAATATGGGTGAACTATAACTCCAGGGTGTCAAGGTCAATCACCCACAAACCCTGCCAATATGCAAATGTGGCCATGTTGGGTGTGAGTGCCAAGTTAGTTCCAGGTTCATCATTGGTGGGGTTCAGGTGAACTATACATCCCAGTCCCTACAACTCAGTCCGTACAATTCTCCCCAAACATCTCTAGTATGTTTACAAGTTTCACTCAGTGCACTTTGCCCAGTCCATTGTATGATTTTATTGCTATGTTTATCATGTGTTTTATAATGACTGTGATTTTATTTTATGCCTTTTAATCTTATTTGTGTGTTTTTTGTATTTGATACTTTGTATGCTGGTTTTATATTTGTGAACAGCCCCGAGTCCCTCTGGGGAGATGGTGGCGGGGTATGAAATAAAATTATTATTATTATTATTGTTATTATTATTATTATTATTATTATTTTATTATGACACAGCAAACAAGATAGATATGCTGGATTTCATATCACAAAATCACAAGTCGAACACTTCCCAAGTGTCTAGGACTGTGTGATGTATTATTATTATTATTATTATTATTATTATTATTATTATTATTATTATTATTATTATGTTCAGTTGCTGATCAATTCCTCTGTTTGCTGTGTGCCATAGAAAAGAATAGAGAAGGATTATGGGAGAGGCAGTGGGCGGGATCATGCAAATGGAGAGAGAAAGGAATATTGGGATGTGCTCACTGTAATCTGCAATGTCCTGGAAGGGAGTGACTTGTTGGCTCCTCAGCACTGGGAACTATAGCCTGTTTGCGGAGGCTGCCTGTGTGAGTAGACACCCATGCCACGTACACACACACAGATTTTCACTTTTATTATGTGTATAGATAAGATAAATTCTTTTTCAAACAACCCTTTGAGATGGAAAGCTACATTTCCAAGAATCGACTAGATCTTTCAGTTTCTCTTACCTTAAAATCTTAAACGTATTGCGCCCAATTGGCATCACGCTTCTGATCGCACTCACTCCACAGGGAGCCACCAGTTTTTGAGATCTATGTACTTCTTCCTCTTCGGGATTCACGGCTAAGGAGAGATCCCCACGTGCCGTAGGGTCTTTCTCCGTTGATGATATGCTGTTGTCATCCGGATTCACAAGGAGAACGGTGTCTCCAAAGTGAACAAATCCATCTTTTGAAATGGAGAGCTGCTCCTGTTTTAAAGAGGAAGACTGGATTATAACAAACTTTGCCCAAACTGATGTTCTTTAGCTGTTTTGGGAGCTGGAATCCAACAACATCAAAAGGGTTACATTTTGAAGACTGATTATAGCATAGAATCAGAGTTGGAAGAGACCTCATGGGCCATCCAATCCGACCATCTACCAAGAAGCAGGAAAATCGGATTCAAAGCACCCCAACAGATGGCCATTAAGCCTCTGTTTAAAAGCCTCCAAAAAAGGAGCCCCCACAACACTCTGGGGCAGAGAGTCCCACAGCTGAACAGCTCTCGTGATTAGGAAGTTCTTCCTAATGTTCAGGTGGAATCTTCTCTTCAGACTAAACCTGCCCAGCTCTTTAAGCCACTCATCATAGGGCTTTCTACAACTGTTTCCTTCTATCTATCTATCTATCTATCTATCTATCTATCTATCTATCTATCTATCTATCTATCTATCTTTCCTTCCATCCATCCATCCATCCATCCATCCATCCTTCTATCTATCATCTATCTATCTATCTATCTATCTATCTATCTATCTATCTATCTATCTATCTATCTATCTATCCATCCATCCATCTATCTATTTATCTATCTTTCTATCCATCAATCCATCTATCTATCTATCTATCTATCTATCTATCTATCTATCTATCTATCCATCCATCTATCTATTTATCTATCTTTCTATCTATCTATCTATCTATCTATCTATCTATCTATCTATCTATCTATCTATCTATCTATCTATAGCTATCTATCTATCTTTCTATCCATCCATCCATCCATCCATCCATCCATCTATTTATCTATCTTTCTATCCATCCATCCATTCATCTATCTATCTTTCTATCCATCCATCCATCCATCTATTTATCTTTCTATCCATCCATCCATCCATTCATCTATCTATCTTTCTATCCATCTATCTATCTATCTATCTATCTATCTATCTATCTATCTATCCATCCATCCATCCATCCATCTATTTATCTATCTTTCTATCCATCCATCCATCCATCCATCTATCTATCTTTCTATCCATCCATCCATCTATTTATCTATCTTTCTATCCATCCATCCATCCATTTATCTATCTATCTATCTATCTATCTATCTATCTATCTATCTCTCTCTCTCTCTCTCTCTCTCTCTCTCTCTATCTATCTATCTATCTATCTATCTATCTTTCTATCCATCCATCTATCTTTCTATCTGTCTATCTATCTATCTATCTATCTATCTATCTATCTATCTATCTATCATCTATCTTTTTATTTATCTTTCTATCCATCTATCTATTTATCTTTCTATCCATCCATCCATCCATCCATCCATCTATTTATCTATCTTTCTATCCATCCATTCATCTATCTATCTTTCTATCCATCCATCCATCTACCATCTGTCTGTCTATCTATCTATCTATCTATCTATCTATCTATCTATCTATCATCTATCTATCTATTAAAGCACACAAGTGGGTTACATTCCCACCCATCATGTAAATATAGCTTGGATGATGGAACTCTTAGGAAGTTCAGAAGCAGTCACATCAATTTATGGAAGGGCTATCACTCAAGGACAGCATATGTTTGTTTACAAATCTTTATTTACTGTTCACATCCAATGTTTTAAAGTGGTGTTTATCAATAAATAAGTGGCTGAGGGGAAAAAGGAAAAGGTCTGAGGCTGTTAGGAATTGTGGGAGTTGAAGTCCAAAACACCTGGAGGGCCCAAGTTTGCCCATGCCTGAGCTAACTGATAGGGAGCCATTGCAATTCTTTATTTTGTGCCTTACTCAGAAACCGAACTCAGGTCCAGTTGTAAACTAGACTCAGTTGCCAGACCAAATACCCAGGAGGTCTTTCCAAGGGACATATTTGAGATCCATTGGGAACACTATGTACATCATACAAAGCTCTGTCTTAGAAGTCAGGCAGACTATAAATATGGAAAGCTGTAGTAACGATGATACCTTCTTGTAAAGATTTTCTTTAAGTCTTTGTGATTTCTGGATGAGAAGTTCCCCCCTTTCTCTTTTATGTAAGAAGTCTTTCAGTAGTTCCTGTTTAAAAGGAGGAAAAACACATGGTATTTAACATGCATCCCACATACTATTGCTGCTTAGATCCAAGTGGTACAATCTTCACACTGTCAAAGGCTTTCATGGCCAGAATCACTGGGTTGCTGTGAGTAAACAATGTGAAGATTAGGTTGCTGTGAGTCTTTAGGGCTGTATGACCATGTTCCAGAAGCTTTTTCTCCTGACGTTTCACCCACATCTGTGGCAGGCATCCTCAGAACACCTGAGGTTCTATGACAGGCATCCCCACAACTTCTTTTTTTTATTGAATAGTTTTTATTGATTTTCCAGAAATTTAGGGAATTACATTACAAAAATTGTGGGGAGGGGAAAGGAGAAAGAAAGGGAAAAAAATAAAAAAAATAAAAAAATTACTACACACAGCCAGCAGACAGCAAAAAAAGAAAAAAAAGGGGGGGGGAGCCAAAAAAACAAAAAGCACACTAATAACTTCCCGTCGATTCCACAGGGTTAGTAATTCATTTACATTATGCTATGAATTTTCTCTGAAACTTCTGAGGATGCCTGCCACAGATGTGGGCAAAACAACAGGAGAGATAACTTCTGAAACATGGCCAATAAAAAATAGGGCCATCCATAAAATATGTTGAATATAAAACATGCATGCTGTTGTGTTGTCGAAGGCTGTCATGGCTGGACTCACTGGGTTGTTGTGAGTTTTCCAGGCTGTATGGCCATATTCCAGAAGCATTCTCTCCTGATGTTTTGCCCACATCTATCACAGGCATGGAGCCCCGGTGGCAAAGTGCGTTAAAGCACTGAGCTGCAGACCGAAAGGTCCCAGGTTCAAGCCCTGGGAGCGGTGTGAGCGGCCGCTGTTAGCTCCAGCTCTTGCCAACCTAGCAGTTCGAAAACATGTCAATGTGAGTAAATCAATAAGTACCGCTCCGGCGGGAAGGTAATGGCGCTCCATGCAGTCATGCCGGCCACATGACCTTGGAGGTGTCTACGGACAACTCCGGCTCTTCGGCTTAGAAATGGAGATGAGCACCAACCCCCAGAGTCAGACATGACTGGACTTAACGTCAGGGGAAACCTTTACCTATCACAGGCATTGAGAGGTTTGTTGGATACCGCTGAGGATGCCGGCCATATTTATTTATTTATTTCCAACATTTATATCCCGCCCTTCTCGCCCAAAGGGACTCAGGGCGGCGTACAAAATTGGCAACAATTCGATGCCTACACATAATTAAAACAGCAATGAAAATCCAATAAAACAATTAAAACAATATAAAAATATAAAACATATGATTAAAAATCCATTCCTCCAAAATCCTCGCGCTGTAGCCGTAAATCAGTCCAGGTCGTCTTTGTCATTTATTCGTTAAAAGCCTGGGCACATAGCCATGTTTTCAGGCTATAGATGTGGGTGAAACATCAGGAGAGAATGCTTCTGGAACATGGCCATACAGCCCGGAAAATTCACAACAACCTATGCATGTTGTTAATTGACATAACAATTGAGACAACTCCTGTATCCCAGACTGTGCAAAGTAGTACCCTCCTATTAACAGATTTTATTTTGCCAGTTGAGAATTCTGGTTGCTTGAGTTTCAGTTAACGGTGAGTCTACTGTGCAATGGGCATCAGCTGCTGCTATTAAGATAATAGCATACAGTAGAGTCTCACTTATCCAACATAAACGGGCCGGCAGAATGTTGGATAAGCGAATATGTTGGATAATAAGGAGGGATTAAGGAAAAGCCTATTAAACATCAAATTGGGTTATGATTTTACAAATGAAGCATCAAAACACCATGTTAGACAACAAATTTGGCAGAAAAAGTAGTTCAATACGCAGTAATGCTATGTAGTAATTATTGTATTTACGAATTTAGCACCAAAATATCACGATATATTGAAAACATTGACCACAAAAATGCGTTGGATAATCCAGAACGTTGGATAAGTGAGTGTTGGATAAGTGAGACTCTACTGTAATAGTAGCAACAATAATAGAGAAAAATAATACAGTAGAGTCTCACTTATCCAAGCCTTGCTTATCCAAGCTTCTGGATAATCCAAGCCATTTTTGTAGTCAATGTTTTCAATATATCATGATATTTTGGTGCTAAATTCATAAATACAGTAATTACTACTTAGCATTACTACCTATTGAACTACTTTTTCTGTCAAATTTGTTGTATAACATGATGTTTTGGTGCTTCATTTGTAAAATCATAACCTAATTTGATGTTGAATAGGCTTTTCCTTAATCTCTCCTTATTATCCAAGATATTCGCTTATCCAACATTCTGCCGGCCCGTTTATGTTGGATAAGTGAGACTCTACTGTAGTAGCAACAATAATAGAGAAAAATAATAAATTTAATAATACTAATAATAATAGAGAAAAATAATAAATGTACCATATATTCTCGAGTATAAGCTGACCCAAATATAAGCCAACCAGGACCCTCACCCGAGTATAAGCCAATGGGGGCTTTTTCAGTCTTAAAAAAAGGGCTGAAAATCTAGGCTTATACTTGAGGATATACAGTATTTTGCCAGTTGAGAATTCTGGTTGCTTGAGTTTCAGTTAACGGTGAGTCTACTGTGCAATGGGTATCAGCTGCTGCTATGAAGATACAAAATCGATTTATTTATTTTTTTGAAATTCATGATTTAATAAGTATAAGCCAATGGGGGCTTTTTCAGTCTTAAAAAAAGGGCTGAAAAACTAGGCTTATACTTGAGGATATACAGTATTTTGCCAGTTGAGAATTCTGGTTGCTTGAGTTTCAGTTAACGGTGAGTCTACTGTGCAATGGGTATCAGCTGCTGCTATGAAGATACAAAATCGATTTATTTATTTTTTTGAAATTCATGATTTAATAAGTATAAGCCAATGGGGGCTTTTTCAGTCTTAAAAAAAGGGCTGAAAAACTAGGCTTATACTTGAGGATATACAGTATTTTGCCAGTTGAGAATTCTGGTTGCTTGAGTTTCAGTTAACGGTGAGTCTACTGTGCAATGGGTATCAGCTGCTGCTATGAAGATACAAAATCGATTTATTTATTTTTTTGAAATTCATGATTTAATAAGTATAAGCCAATGGGGGCTTTTTCAGTCTTAAAAAAAGGGCTGAAAAACTAGGCTTATACTTGAGGATATACAGTATTTTGCCAGTTGAGAATTCTGGTTGCTTGAGTTTCAATTAACAGTGAATCTACTGTGCAATGGGTATCAGCTGCTGCTATGAAGATACAAAATTGATTTATTTATTTTTTTGAAATTCATGATTTAATAAGTATAAGCCAGTGGGGGCTTTTTCAGTCTTAAAAAAGGGCTGAAAAACTAGGCTTATACTTGAGGATATACAGTATTTTGCCAGTTGAGAATTCTGGTTGCTTGAGTTTCAGTTAACGGTGAGTCTACTGTGCAATGGGTATCAGCTGCTGCTATGAAGATACAAAATTGATTTATTTATTTTTTTGAAATTCATGATTTAATAAGTATAAGCCAGTGGGGGCTTTTTCAGTCTTAAAAAAAGGGCTGAAAAACTAGGCTTATACTTGAGGATATACAGTATTTTGCCAGTTGAGAATTCTGGTTGCTTGAGTTTCAATTAACAGTGAATCTACTGTGCAATGGGTATCAGCTGCTGCTATGAAGATACAAAATCGATTTATTTATTTTTTTGAAATTCATGATTTAATAAGTATAAGCCAGTGGGGGCTTTTTCAGTCTTAAAAAAAGGGCTGAAAAACTAGGCTTATACTTGAGGATATACAGTATTTTGCCAGTTGAGAATTCTGGTTGCTTGAGTTTCAGTTAACGGTGAGTCTACTGTGCAATGGGTATCAGCTGCTGCTATGAAGATACAAAATCGATTTATTTATTTTTTTGAAATTCATGATTTAATAAGTATAAGCCAGTGGGGGCTTTTTCAGTCTTAAAAAAAGGGCTGAAAAACTAGGCTTATACTTGAGGATATACAGTATTTTGCCAGTTGAGAATTCTGGTTGCTTGAGTTTCAATTAACAGTGAATCTACTGTGCAATGGGTATCAGCTGCTGCTATGAAGATACAAAATCGATTTATTTATTTTTTTGAAATTCATGATTTAATAAGTATAAGCCAGTGGGGGCTTTTTCAGTCTTAAAAAAAGGGCTGAAAAACTAGGCTTATACTTGAGGATATACAGTATTTTGCCAGTTGAGAATTCTGGTTGCTTGAGTTTCAGTTAACGGTGAGTCTACTGTGCAATGGGTATCAGCTGCTGCTATGAAGATACAAAATCGATTTATTTATTTTTTTGAAATTCATGATTTAATGCTGCACAGTTGTGATGACAAAATTGGTACGGATTACCTCTTCAAGGTAGACATCCTCGTTCCAGTTTCCGATCAGCACCCCAGGGCTGTAGTTCCGGCCGCTCATGCTCTTTCTGACATTGAACATATTGCCGTGCTCAAACAAACAACTTGGTTTTGTGTTCCCGTCTGTAAGCAAGATGGGTGATCTGTGTTGAGTTTACAGGTTGTCAGGGGAACCCTCCTGGCCAGGGATTGGATCCGTTGGAAGAGAACAGGGAGCCAATCAGAACGGATCAGAATGCATAAGATGGGAAGGTGCTCTTTTGCATCACTGTCACTCTACAGAAGGCATGGGCAAACTTGGGCCCTCCGGGAGTTTTGGACTTCAACTCCCACTATTCCTAACAGCCTCAGGCCCTTTCCTTTCCCCCTCCCAGAGCTTAGGACCTATCTCCATGGCCATGTAATGCAGGTTTTTAAAGGTTTTTTTTCAGCCTTTTTAAATAATGTTTTTATTTATTTATTTATTTATTTCCAACATTTATATCCCGCCCTTCTCACCCGAAGGGACTCAGGGCGGCGTACAAAATTGGCAACAATTCGATGCCTACACATAATTAAAACAGCAATGAAAATCCAATAAAACAATTAAAACAATATGAAAATATAAAACATATGAGTTAAAATCCATTCCTCCAAAATCCTCGTGCTGCAGCCGTAAATCAGTCCGGGTCGTCTTTATCATTTAATCTTCGAAAGCCCGGGCACATAGCCATGTTTTCAGGGCTTTTCTAAGTGTTTCTGTACATAGAAAGAGTGAGAACAATGGTGGGTATAGGAAAGATAGAATGAGGAAAAAAAAAGGAGAAAGGGGGAAAAAAATAAAAAAATTAAGGAGAGGCAAAAAAAATATTTTTTAAGAAAGTATTTGCCTTCCAATTCATTCCAATAATAATAATAACAATAATAAAGATCGGAAAAACAGTAGCTAAATAAAACAAATAAATAACAATAATAATAATAATAACAACAACAACAACAACATATAGAGATAGGTTCATATAAGGTAATAGAATAAATAACCAAAAGTAGGGAAAGAGAAGGGAAATTATCACCAGAACAGGAAAAAGAGAAAGAAGACCATGTAAGAGTGCATGCCTCATAGTACAGTCTCATATTTGGCCATATAATGCAGTTTGAACTGCATTATACAAGGGTTGAATGAAAAGTAATGCCTCCACCTTCGTAACTCCTCAACAATGGCAGTCCTGTTTTGCAGCAGGTCCTGGCTTGTTCAGTAGACTCTCCTCTACAGTTCCATTTGGTGGAAATCCTTAGCATTGAACAATTGTGTTGTTAAAGTGCAAAGTATGGAACCCTGCGCAGACGGTCAGTCAATGCGACTTAAGCAACGTGCAGTCATTGAATTCTTGACCGCAGAAGGTGTCACCCCAAAGGAGATTGATCAGAGAATGCTAGCTTTTTATTGTGATTGTGTTGTTGTGAGTATTTATTTATTTTTTTATTTACAGTACAGTAGAGTCTCACTTATCCAACACTCGCTTATCCAACGTTCTGGATTATCCAACGCATTTTTGTAGTCAATGTTTTCAATACATCATGATATTTTGGTGCTAAATTCATAAATACAGTAATTACTACATAGCATTACTATTATCTATCTGATGAGGCTCTGGCAACAGTAATCCGTGCCACGGTCACGTCTAGGCTGGACTATTGCAACGCCCTGTATGTTGGGCTTCCGATGTCCACGACCCGAAAGCTCCGTATTGTTCAGAATGCGGCAGCCAGGCTACTCACAAGGACACCCATGAAATGCCATATAACACCAGTCCTGCAGCATCTGCATTGGCTTCCAACTGATTACCGTGGTCTATATAAGATGCTAGTCCTGACTTTTAAAACTCTTTACGGCCAGGGCCCATCGTATCTTAGGGACCGTCTCTCCTTCTCCCATCATCAGAGGTCGCAACGACCATCCCAACGAGACTTACTCTATGTACCGGGTCCTAGAGAAGTGCACTTGGAAAGGACCAGGCGCAGAGCTTTTTCTGTTTCTGCCCCTGCCTTATGGAATGCCTTGCCGCCCTATATGAGAGCCATGCGTGAGTTGGGGCCTTTTACCCTAGCACTCAAGACATGGCTCTTTACTAGAGCTTTTAATCTATTTTAATATTTTTAATCAATATTTGTATGTATGTATTTTTATCCTTTACAATTTTATCTTGTAAATCGCCTAGAGCATCGTGGATGGAGGGCGATTAATAAGTAATTAAATGATGATGATGATGATGATGATTACTGTGTACTGAACTACTTTTTCTACCAAATTTGTTGTTTAACATGATGTTTTGGTGCTTCATTTGTAAAATCATAACCTAATTTGATGTTTAATAGGCTTTTCCTTAATGCCTCCTTATTATCCAACATATTCGCTTATCCAACGTCCTGCCGGCCCGTTTATGTTGGATAAGTGAGACTCTACTGTATTTATATTCCGCCCTTCTCACCCCGAAGGGGACTCAGGGCAGATCACATTACACATATAGGCAAACATTCAATGCCTTTTAACATAGAACAAAGACAAACAAACATAGGCTCCGAGCGGGCCTCGAACTCATGACCTCCTGGTCAGAGTGATTCATTGCAGTGATTGATTGCAGCTGCTTTCCAGCCTGCGCCACAGCCCGAGCCCGAGTACTGTGTCATTGGGCAAGTAAGTTTAAAGATGTTGAGGTGGGAACCCCTGACTTGCGTGACAAACAGAGTTCTTCTGTGACGGCTTCAGTAAACTTGTTCATCATTGGCAAAAATTGATCCAATTGTCTGGTGATAATGTGGAAAAGTGAATAGTGGTAGTTAAAGAGCACATTCAAAGGATTATTTCTGCATTTAATTTATTAAAATACAGTAGAGTCTCACTTATCCAACACTCGCTTATCCAACGTTCTGGATTATCCAACGCATTTTTTAGTCAATGTTTCCAATACATCGTGATATTTTGGTGCTAAATTCATAAATACAGTAATTACTACATAGCATTACAGCATATTGAACTACTTTTTCTGTCAAATTTGTTGTATAACATGATGTTTTGGTGCTTCATTTATAAAATCATGTTTAATAGGCTTTTCCTTAATGCCTCCTTATTATTCAACATATTTGCTTATCCAACATTCTGCCGGCCCGTTTATGTTGGATAAGTGAGACTCTACTGTATTCCCATCCAAACCCAAGAAACGAAGGTGGAGGCATTACTTTTCATCCAACCCTCATATGGTCAGTATAGATCACCAGTATAGATCACCACTATGCAGCATCAATGACAATGGGGAAAAGGCAGGGTCAAACCAGCCTTTTTTTTTGTCAATGTAGACAAGTCCTCATAATAATAATAATAATTTATTTGTTTGACCAGTCATATGACCATTTCAAAGTGCAACATAAATAAAAACAAGGCAAAAAGGATGGGAGGACAGGCAGCTGACCATCTGTTTGCCGACAAAATCTTATTTTCCTGATTCTTCTTTCAGGAAATGTGCCCTTTTCTTGATAGCTTTCAGGATAAAAAGGCTTACTCTGATTATGGTGGATCTTTCTTGTCCTTGCAAGAGGACTGTCAGAAGATCATTTCTGTTGGGGGACCTAAAATTAGATAGTCATGGATGTAAATAACTGTGTCGAAGTTCGGCATATGCTGGGCAGTCAATCAAAAAATGTTCGATATCTTCCACTATTTGATCTCCCCAGACACAAAATCTCTCATTTCTTGGGATGTTACAGTAGCGACCAGTTTGCATCATAATATCGAGTTGTTCAAACCTGGCCCTGGTATATATTCTTCTTAAGGGTAACGGAACTGGAATAGTCAAATAGTGTTCTAAATGAGTATTTATTTTGTGGGAGGCTAAAAACTTTGTGGCAGAAGACCTACCTATACTTGCTAGGTCCAATTGAGACAAGTCCTCATCACATCTTGCTGGACATTTGGAATCATTTAAATGTGGAAAGCCCACTTTGAATATTGCGTCTCAACACAGCTTTCAAGTCCACCGGATCTGGCTTACCGGCCCCATTGCCTGCTTTTCATATGAAGAGTTTTTAGAGAATTTGGAAGCTTGTACATGCCAATGTGAGTAGATCAATAGGTACCGCTCCGGCGGGAAGGTAATAGCGCTCCATGCAGTCATGCCGGCCACATGACCTTGGAGGTGTCTACGGACAACGCTGGCTCTTCATCTTAGAAATGGAGATGAGCACCAACCCCCAGAGTTGGACAACTGGACGTATTGTCAGGGGAAAACCTTTACCTTTACCTTTTACTTTTTTCTGAAATTTTTGTTTATTGCACATTGGGGGTTTGGGAATTTAATACAATAGCTCCATCTTGTGGTATATTTGGTTTGATCCGTTGCCTGCCTTTGCACACTATGTTCATCTGAAAGTTGGTTCAGAAACTCATAAGCATTTGTTTTGAATCAAGTGATTGGAGTTGCCAAATTAGGGCCCATTCCGCACAGCTGAATGAAATCCCACGTTTTCTGGTTTGAACTGGAATATATGGCAGTGTGGACTCCAATAACCAAGTAAATATTGTGGGATTTTCTGCCATGATATTCTGGGTTATACGGCTGTGTGGAAGGGCCCTTGAATGGATGTGTTTACACTGTGAAATGAATGCAGTTTGACATCACTTAAACTGCTGTGAATCATTGCTATGGAATCCTGGGAGTTGCAGTTTGACAATTTCTTTAGCCTTGTGATCACGTTGACTTTCAAAGCAATACATTTTGACTGAGGCTCAAGATAGATCCCTGGCTGAATCTGAAATGCAAAATGCAGTAGAGTCTCACTTATCCAACACTCACTTATCCAACGTTTTGGATTATCCAACACATTTTTGTAGTCAATATTTTCAATATAACGTGATATTTCGGTGCTAATTTTGTAAATACAGTAATTACAACATAAAATTACTGCGTATTGAACTACTTTTTTCTGTCAAATTTGTTGTATAACATGATGTTTTGGTGCTTAATTTGCAAAATCATAACCTATTTTGATGTTTAATAGGCTTTTTCTTAATCTCTCATTATCCAACATATTTGCTTATCCAACGTTCTGCCGGCCCGTTTATGTTGGATAAGTGAGACTCTACTTTAATGATGATACGAATGAAGGCACATCCTGTTCAAAGCATACTGAACCTGTGTTGTCGAAGGTTTCAAGGCCGGAATCACTGAGTTGCTGTGAGTTTTCCCGGCTGTGTGGCCAAGTTCCAGAAGCATTCTCTCCTGACGTTTCACCCATATATCTGGTGGGCATCTTCAGGGGTTGTGAGGTCTGTTGGAAACTAGGCAAGTGAGGTGTATATATCAGGGTGGGAAAAAGAACTCTTGTTTGCTTGAGGCTAGTGTAAATATTGCAATTGGGCACCTTGGTTAGTATTGAATGGCCTTGCAGCTTCAAAGTCTCGCTGCTTCCTGCCTGGGGGGAACTTTATTTATTTATTTATTTTTCAAACGTATATGCCGCCACTCCCCTAGGGCTCGGGGCGGCTTACAAGAACCGGCTAAAAACAACAATTTAAAAACATCTTAAAAACATCTTTTAAAAAATCTTAAAAACATCCTAACATGGCCATACAGTCCGGAAAACTCACAGCAACAAGCTTGGCTGCTTCTTGCCTGGGGGTATCCTTTGTTGGGAGCTGTTAGCTGACCCTGATATATAAACCCTACTTGCCTAGTTTCCAACAGAGCTCACAACCTCTGAGGATGCCTGCCATCGATGTAGGTAAAACGTCAGGAGAGAATGCTTCCAGAACATGGCCATACATCCCAGAAACTCATAGCCATCCATAATGAAGCTTCTTCCAGTCATTTTAGGGTGCATCTAAACTGCAGAATTAATGTACAGTAGAGTCTCACTTATCCAACATAAACGGGCCAGCAGAATGTTGGATAAGCGAATATGTTGAATAATAAGGAGGCATTAAGGAAAAGCCTATTAAACATCAAATTAGGTTATGATTTTATAAATGAAGCACCAAAACATCATGTTATACAACAAATTTAACAGAAAAAGTAGTTCAATACGCAGTGATGCTATGTAGTAATTACGAATTTAGCACCAAAATATCACGATGTATTGGAAACATTGACTACAAAAATGTGTTGGATAATCCAGAACATTGGATAAGCGAGTGTTGGATAAGTGAGACTGTACTATAGTTTGACACCAGTTTAATTGCCATTATGTGAAGCTCTTTTGCACACCCTGCTGGTGTTTGCTGGGTTCTGTTTTGAATCTTTGTGACCGGCAAAGCCAATGCTGGTTGCCTTTCATCCAAACAGAGTCAGCTAAATCTGTCTTTACTCGCCCACTTTGGCTGTCAGTTTCCTCTTTTGCAGGAAGCCTCCCATCAGAGGGGATTTTAAAGAAGTTTTCCATCTATTCATAGCAGGAGGAAAGGACACACCAAGCCTGCCCAAACCTCTTAGATACGAGCCATTTTTTTTACTCCCCAGGGAAGATCATTTTGCAAAAACACAATGGGAACCAGGAATGACTTTCTACCATTTCCATTGCTGATTCCTGTTTTGCCCATTTCCATCCCTTCCAAATTGCCAAGCGTTGAACAAGGGCAATAACTACAGATTGGGATGGCAAATAAATATTCCCAATATATCTACATTGTAGAATTAGTGCACTTTGACACCACATCAAGTGCCATGGCTCGTTAATATGGAATCATGGGAGTTGTAATTTTACAAAGCCTTTTGCCTTCTCTGCCAAAGTGTCTCGACAAATTATAAATCAGAGCTTTTCAAACTGTGTCAGGACATACTAGTATGTCTCCTGTAGCCCCTTGGTGTGTCATCTGAAAAATTATATATATGGGTTGTTGTGAGTTTTCCGGTTGTATAGCCATGTTCCAGAAGCATTCTCTCTTGACATTTCACCCACATCTATGGCAGGCATCCTCAGAGGTTGTGAGGTCTGTTGGAAACTGAGTTTTATATATCTGTAAAATGTCCAGGGTGGGAGAAAGAACATGGCCATACAGCCCGGAAAACTCAAAGCAACCCAGTGATATATATGTACAGTAGAGTCTCACTTATCCAACATAAACGGGGCGGCAGAATGTTGGATAAGCGAATGTGTTGGATAATAAGGAGGCATTAAGGAAAAGCCTATTAAACATCAAATTAGGTTATGATTTTACAAATTAAGCACCAAAACATCATGTTAGACAACAAATTTGGCAGAAAAAGTAGTTCAATATGCAGTAATGCTATGTAGTAATTACTGTATTTATGAATTTAGCACCAAAATATCACGATATATTGAAAACATTGACTACAAAAATGCGTTGGATAATCCAGAATGTTGGATAAGCGAGGCTTGGATAAGTGAGACTCTACTGTATATATATTGTACTAGCTGTGCCCGGTCACATGTTGCTGTAGCGTTGTCTGGTGGTGTTGGTGAGAAATTGTTGAGGTAGTGGTGGTATTGGATGTCTGTTGTATGGTTGTCTTTATGTTTAGTATGCATTTGGTTGTTTGTGTACTGTGAAAGTGGTGAGGGTAGAGGGGGGTCTATGTCCCTGTGTGGTATTGTATAGTATTTATACGTCGTCCATGTGTTGTGAATGCTTGGATTGTGTCCTGCTGCATAGTAGAAAGGGTTGGGCTGGATGGCCCTTAGGGGTCTCTCCAAACTCTTGTGCCTGTCCCCTGGGCTGAGTAGGTTGCTAGAAGACCAAGTGGGTGGAACTTAGTCTTGTAACTGGCAGCAATTGGATAAAACAATTACTCCTCTCCCTCTAATTAGGACTTTATTTTACTTTTCTTTTTGTTGTATCAACCTAGAGCCGTGGATGATGGGTTGTGTTGTCAAATTTTGAGGTTGGGGGGCCTGTAGTTTTGTTGTTTTGTCCGCTGCCCTGATGCCATCACTCTTTTATATATATACAGTAGAGTCTCACTTATCCAACACTCGCTTATCCAACGTTCTGGATTATCCAACGCATTTTTGTAGTCAATGTTTTCAATATATCGTGATATTTTGGTGCTAAATTCATAAATACAGTAATTACTACATAGCAGTACTGCATATTGAACTAGTTTTTCTGCAAAATTTGTTGTCTAACGTGATGTTTTGGTGCTTCATTTATAAAATCATAACCTAATTTGATGTTTAATAGGCTTTTTCTTAATGCCTCCTTATTATCCAACATATTCGCTTATCCAACATTCTGCCGGCCCGTTTATGTTGGTTAAGTGTGACTCTACTGTACTAGCTTTGCCCGGCCACGCGTTGCTGTGGCTTATGGGAATCCTTTGTTGGCCAGATGGAATAGCAGTGAATAGCCTTGCAGTCTCAAAGCCTGGCCGTTTTCTGGAGTAGCTGGAGCTTTTTGTTGTATGAACGTAGAGGCATGGATGAGGAGTTGTGCTGCCAAGTTTGGTGTTTCTGGGATGTGTAGTTTTGTTGTTTTGTCCTAGGCCGAAATTTCATTATTCTTTTATATACAGTAGAGTCTCACTTATCCAACACTCGCTTATCCAACGTTCTGGATTATCCAACGCATTTTTGTAGTCAATGTTTTCAATATATTGTGATATTTTGGTGCTAAATTCATACAGTAATGACTACATAGTATTGAACTACTTTTTCTGCCAAATTTGTTGTATAACATGATGTTTTGGTGTTTCATTTGTAAAATCATAACCTAATTTGATATTTAATAAGCTTTTCCTCAATGCCTCCTTATTATCCAACATATTCGCTTATCCAACATTCTGCCGGCCCATTTATGTTGGATAAGTGAGACTCTACTGTATATAGATAGAAGAAGATGAAATTCTTATAAGGTGTTGCTTTAACCTCTGGCTTGCTAGTAAAACTGAATTACCGTGTCGCGAAAGGCTGCTTGTCTAAAAAGTGTGGCCGCAACATGACAAGTTTGGAAAGCTCTGCTATAAATCCTATGACTATTGGAAAAGTCAAATTGGGAGGAAAGCCTTTGTGTAAGAGAGCATCTTTACTGAAAGCAGGATACAGAGCAGACGGCAGCCCTGGTCTCCATCTGTTGAGGAAGTGAGCTCCACCCCGGATAAAAGGAGCAAAGAGATCCTAGCCGGTAAACAGCCTGCGCAGCGGCATTTTTGCATGCCCTCAAAACTGTCCTGGTTTGTCGGGGACGCTTCCCATTCATTCCCTTAGCTTACTTCCATGGTTCAAACTGAGTTCGACATTCAAAAATGGGGAAAGAGAGGAGGGAGTGGAATCGTGCCCTTTTGGGTAGGCTCCCGCAAAAGCAAACCTTTGCAACCTCTCCTCCCTTTGGTACTTTCCCTCATTCATAACTTTTGCCATTTTGACTACACTCTGATATAGCTTGACCATAAAGTAATTAAGTTATTAATTCCTGAATTCAGAGCTAGGTCATTCACTAGCTCAGGAATGGGCAGTCTTCGGCCCTTCAGATGCTTTGGACTTCAACTCTGGGTGACTTGTTTTTATCCAATTGCTGCCAGTTATTTATTTATTTTTATTTATTTACAGCATTTATATTCCGCCCTTCTTTCTCACCCCAAAGGGGACTCAGGGCAGATCACATTACACATATAGGCAAACATTCAATGCCTTTTAACATAGAACAAAGACAAACAAACATAAGCTCCGAGCGGGGCTCGAACTCATGACCTCCTGGTCAGAGTGATTCATTGCAGTTAATTGCACTGGCTTGCTCTCCCGCCTGCGCCACAGCCCACAGCCCAGTTAGAAGGCTAAGCTCCGCCCACTTGGTCTCCTAGCAACCCACTCAGCCCAGGGAACAGGCAGAGTTAGGCCTCACTTAGGCCTCTTCCACACTGCCTATAAAATACAGATTATCAGATTTTAACTGGATTATATGGCAGTGTAGACTCAAGGCCCTTCCACACAGCTATATAACCCATTTATAATCTTATATTATCTGCTTTGAACTGGATTATCTTGACTCCACACTGCCAGTGTGCATTTTATGCAGCTGTGTAGAAGAGGCCTCATATAATCCAGTTCTAAGCAGATAATATAAGATTATAAATATACAATACAGTCTCACTTATCCAACATAAACACCCCGGCAGAACATTGGATAAATGAATATGTTGGATAATAAGAAGGGATTCAGGAAAAGCCGATTAAACATCAAATTAGGTAATCATTATACAAATTAAGCACCAAAACATCATGTTATACAACAGATTTGACAGAAAAGGGGGCCGGGCTGTGGCGCAGGCTGGTGAGCAGCTGCTGCAATAAATCACTCTGACCATGAGGTCATGAATTCGAGGCCAGCCCGTGGCAGGGTGAGCACCCATCAATTAAAAATAAAATATAGCCCCTGCTCGTTGCTGACCTAGCAACCCAAAAGATAGTTGCATCTATCAAGTAGGAAATAAGGTACCACTAATAAAAGTGGGGAGGCAAGTTTAACTAATTTACAACGTTGGAATGAGGAAGTGTCATCAGAATGGATGATGAAGCGGCTGCTCCCCCCTGTGGCCAGAATCGAACATCCCCTCAGGAGAAGGTTAAATTGCCTCTGCGTCTGTCTGTCTGTCTGTCTCTGTCTCGGTTCGATGTGTTTATGGGCATTGAATGTTTGCCCTGTATGTGTATAATGTGATCCACCCTGAGTCGCCTTCGGGGTGAGAAGGGCGGAATATAAATACTGTAAATAAATAATAAAAGTAGTTCCATGCACAGTAATGCTATGTAGTAATTACTGTATTTACAAATTTACCACCAAAATATCACAATGAATTTAAAACACTGACTACAAAAACATTGACTACTAAAAGGCAGACTGCGTTGGATAATCCAGAACATTGGATAAGCGAATGTTGGATAAGTGAAATTCTACTGTAATATATACCACCATACTTCGCCACAGCAATGCGTGGCTGGGCACAGCTAATATCATAATGTTTCAAGTCAGTTTACAATTACCTCTATGTGTTGGCCGCATTCATAGGCATCTGACCAGCAGGCCACAGGTTGGATGCGCCTAATTTATGGGATTTCAGTCTTAAGGGACTTTGCGCCATCCTTCTGCTTATATGTTCTGCCTTCCTCGCTGCCTGTTTATTTCCCGCTCTTGACTACGTGAATGAGTGCTTTGAATGAGATTTCCTGCTTAAATGCACCCATTTAAGGTGGAATCAGGTGTCACGCAGGGATGTGTTATTGCCCCTACCTTATTTTCCATCTTCATCGCTATGATACTTCACCTTGTTGATGGGAAGCTTCCCACCGGAGTGGAAATCATCTATCGGACAGATGGCAAGCTATTTAACCTCAGCAGACTGAGAGCCAAAACCAAGGTCACCACAACATCTGTTATAGAACTCCAATATGCTGATGACAACGTAGTCTGTGCGCATTCAGAAGAAGACCTACAAGCCACTCTAAACACCTTCGCAGAAGCAGACGAGAAGCTCAGCCTCTCACTGAACATCGAGAAAACCAAAGTGCTCTTCCAACAGGCACCAGCTAATCCCTCTGCAAAGCCAGGAATACAACTTAACGGTGTCACATTAGAAAACGTTGACCATTTCCGCTACCTTGGCAGCCACCTCTCCACAAAAGTCAACATCGACACTGAAATACCGCTTGAGCTCTGCGAGTGCAGCATTTTTCCATATGAAGCAGAGAGTGTTTGATGTCTGGGACATCCGCAGAGGTACCAAGGTGCTTGTTTACAAAGCCATTGTCCTCACAACCTTGCTCTACGCCTGCGAAACGTGGACTGTGTACAAACGTCACACCAAACTCCTGGAGCATTTCCATCAGAGTTGCCTCAGGAAAATCCTGCAAATCTCTTGGGAAGACAGTCAGACAAATGTCAGTGTGCTGGAAGAAGCAAAGACCACCAGCATTGAAGCGATGCTCCTATGCTCCAACTCCGCTGGACTGGCCACATTGTCCGAATGCCTGATCACCGTCTCCCAAAGCAGTTACTCTACTCCGAATTTAAGAACGGGAAACGGAATGTTGGTGGGCAAGAAAAGAGATTTAAAGATGGGCTCAAAGCCAACCTTAAAAACTGTGGCATAGACACTGAGAACTGGGAAGCCCTGGCCCTTGAGCACTCTAATTGGAGGTCAGCTGTGACCAGCAGTGCTGCGGAGTTCGAAGAGGCACGAACGGAGGGCTTAAGGGAGAAATGTGCCAAGAGGAAGGAGCGTCAAGCCAACCCTGACCGGGACCGCCTTCCACCTGGAAACCGATGTCCTCACTGTGGGAGAAGAGCCCCCCAGATGGCGTAGTGGACTGACTTGAAGGTTGGGTTGCTGACCTGAAAGCTGCCAGGTTCGAATCCCACCTGGGGAGAGTGTGGATGAGCTCCCTCTATCAGCTCCAGCTCCATGCGGGGACATGAAAGAAGCCTCCCATAAGGATGGTAAAAACATCAAAACATCCGGGCGTCCCCTGGGCAACGTCCTTGCAGACGGCCAGTTCTCTCACTCCAGAAGCAACTCCGGTTGCTCCTGACACGAAAAAAAAACAAAACTGTGGGAGAATATGCGGGTCAAGAATAGGTCTCTTCAGCCACCTAAGAACCCACATCCAAGATGGAAGACAATCGTCCTCGAGCTACGAGGGATCGCCTAATAGATAAATATCCTGCTTCTTAGTGTGGGGTTGGACTAGATGGCCCATGAGGTCTCTTCCAACTCTACTATTCTATGATTCTATGATTCTAAGTGTCTGTACAAGGAACCTAATGCAAACCAGCAGGATGCTTTGCTGCACTGTGTGCACTCCCTCCCAATGATGTCATCCTCATTGCTGACCTGCGACAGATACTATGCGATGGTTGTTCTGGATACCCTCTGCTTGCAATCCACTTTGGTGGTAAGTCGGTCCTCTGAATGTCCTCCGTCATGTATGACAGGCAACAGACACGCCCTCAAGTTGAATCCAGCCGGCCACGTCACCTTTCCATCAACACCAAGAAAGAATAGGCTTGTAATAAAACTGACGATGCACTGTAAATGAGAGCAAAATATGGACAGTAGCCAAAGTTTTGAAAAATGCAGCTATACTTGGTCTGTAGTTTTCGGGGCTCATCTCCAGGCAGGAAGGAAGGGTGCAAATTCTTCAGGGCAAGAGGAAACAGCTGTGTGCACCTCTCCACCTCTGATAGCAGAACACCCGGCAGCTTGCAAACTCTCTCCAAGGGATCTACATAGTTTCCCTTTGGGGCACCAGGGCTCACCCTCTGCTCTGCATTGACCTTCTGGCTAGAACCAAGTAAGATGGATTGGGTAAAGGTTTTTCCCCTGACATTAAGTCTAGTCGTGTCCGACTCTGGGGGTTGGTGCTCATCTCCTTCTAAGCCAAAGAGCCGGCATTGTCCGTAGACACCTCCAAGGTCACGTGGCCGGCATGACTGCATGGAACGCTGTTACCTTCCCTATTGATCTACTCACATTTGCATGTTTTCTTTTTTTTTGTAATATATTTTTTATTGAAAGTTTTGTATTTAAAATTAGAAAAAGAGAGGGAAAAAATGACAACTAATAAAGTTTTCACAACAAAAGTGGGAGAACATTTATTGTTTATAGAAAAGTAGGAAAATTAGAGATACAAAAAACAAGAAAAAAGAAAAAGAAAAAAATATAAAAGTTTGTTGACTTCCATCTAACTTTAACTGGTTCGTCATTTTATATATATATATATATATATATATATATATATATATATATATATATATATAATACATATATATATATTTTTAAAATACTGGTAGCCAGATTATGTTCATTTTTGTGATTTCCTCCTTTCTGTTGAAATTATCCACACGCCTGTGGATTTCTAGTAAAATATTAGGTGGACTTGCATTTGCTCGACTGACTGAATCCAAAAGCTGCTCTTCCTGTCTCCAGGAAGAAGTGACAAATGTAGGGAGATATGACACTACCAAGTTCCCACGTTTCCTGAAATGTGCAAACTGGGTCTTGTGGTGTTCTGTATGCATTATGTATAAGCAGACTTTCTTTACTGTTTGGATTTTTAATTTAAAAAAAACCCATAAAATTTGGAGTAAAGTCCTGCAGTTCGAAAAAGGCCTTCTTGATTGAACTGACAGAACTGCACAGCTCCAATTAATCAGCTTCCTGTTGTTTTCCCATTCCCATTGTCCAGTATGCGTTTGTGGTTCATATGCCGGAAGAGATGCTGAATATGACGGACTGCTCCCCATTCTGCAATAATGCATGCTTTTTTGAATCGGCTTTCTCTTGATTTGAACAATGCGATTCTGAGATTGTGCCCTCTCCAGACGTAGCCATCATGCTTGGAAAACTTACAGTTCCTATTATCCCATCCCGTGTGATAAAACACAGCCAGGATGTCTTTGGTGAGATTTATAGTTGTCATTCACCTACATCCAGAGCGCACTATGAACCCAAACAATGATGGATCTGGGCCAAACTCGGCATGCATACCCGGTATGCCCAGATTTGAATACTGGTTGGTTTTGAGGGTAATCGGCTCTGGCATTTTGGAATTGTAGATACTGGGATTTTATTTATTTATTTATTTATTTATTTATTTACAGTATTTATATTCGGCCCTTCTCACCCTGAAGGGGACTCAGGGCGGATTACAATGAACACATATATGGCAAACATTCAGTGCCAACAGACAAACAACATATATAGACAGACACAGAGGCATTTACCATTTCTTTCCAGCTTCATGATTCCGGCCACAGGGGGAGCTGTTGCTTCACTGTCCACTAGTGGCTGTACTTCCTCATTCCTTTCCTCGTGTTTTGCTGGCAGTTTTTATGATGTTGTAAATTAGTTAAATTAGCCTCCCGCATAAAGCGTACCTAAATTTCCCTAATTTCCCTAATAAGCGTACCTAAATTTATAGTTCAGTGCAATCAGTAAGCACTCTGAACTCCACCAAAGATGGAATTGAACCAAACTTGGCACACAGAGCCCCCCTCCCCATGACCAAGAAAAAATACTGGAGGTATTTGGGAGAAATTCACCTTGTTTTGGAGGAGTTGTAGTTCACCTATATCCAGAGAGTACTGTGAACCCAAACACCGGACCAAACTTGGCATACAGAACCCCCCATGACTAACTCAACCAGAGGCGGTTCTACCACCAGGCAAACTAGGCATTTGCCTGTGGCGCCATGTTTTTGGAGGCACCATCGAGGCACCTCCTTTGTCCTGTGGCAGAAAGGAAGACAATATGGTTTTTGGGAAGCCTGTGAAGTAAGTATTGCTTATCTTACCTAACTTGGGTGAATTAATTTGATGCATACACACTTATTTAATTGAATGTTCAATTTCTACTGTTACTTTTTAATTTATGGAGCTTGTTTTAATTCATAGGTGAGCCACTTTTGGCCCCATTTATGAGAAAGAAGGATAATTGTTAAATAAGTCCTAGTACCTTCATTTATAAGTAGATTTTCCCGAGGATTAAAGTTTTAACACCTGTATGCAACTATTTAGTTTAGCAGAGATATAGAATCTACACTTTCTAATGGATGTGCAAGGCAGAGATGGGAGTGATGGATGTCCATCACTCTGGAAAATGTCAGTTTGAGAAAATTAAGGGCTTTTCCTTAATCCCTCCTTATTATCAAACATTTTTGCTTATCCAACACTTTTATTTTTCAGTGATTGGGTTTTTTTTTTTTTTGAGGGGGTGGGGGCGCCAAAATTTCTGTTCGCTTACACTTGAAAATTACCTTGGACCGGCTCTGAACTCAACCTACTGGAGGGGTTTGAGGAGATTGACTCACCATAGTGGGAGTTGTAGTTTACCCTACAGCCAAAGAGCACACTGAACCCCACCGATGATGCATCCAGAGCAAACTTGCCCAACATAACAAACTTTAAGTATTGATGGAGTTTCTTAGGGTTAACCTGGCATGATATCAGTTGTAGTTTACCCACAACCTTATGCATATTGTACAATTAAAAATGACTTTTCAGATAACCCAAGAGTACCCAAGGTAGTATAATAATATATAATAACTAGCTGTGCCCGGCCACGCGTTGCTGTGGTATTGTCTGGTGGTGTCTGTATTTTATAGGCAGTGTGGAAGAGGCCTAAGTGAGGCCTAACTTTGCCTGTCCCCTGGGCTGAGTGGGTTGCTAGGAGACCAAGTGGGCGGAGCAGTTATCCAGGCAGCAATTGGATAAAAACAATTATTCCTCTCCCTCTAATTAGGACTTTATTTTTCTTTTCTTTTTGTTGTATCAACCTAGAGGCGTGGATGAGGGGTTGTGCTGTCAATTTTTGAGGTTGTGGGGTGTTTAGTTTTGTTGTTTTGTCGGTCGCCAGGATTCCATCACTCTTTTATATATATAGACTACTGTGCCCAGCCACACGTTGCTGTGGCTTGTCTGGTGGTGTTGGTGAGAACCTATTGAGGTAGTGATGGTATTGAATGTCTGTTGTATGGTTGTCTTTATGTTTAGTATGCATTTGGTTGTTTGTGTATTGTGAAAGTGGTGAGGGTAGAGGGGGTTTATGCCCCTGTGTAGTATTGTATAGTATTTATACATTGTGTGGAAGGGCCTTGAGTCTACACTGCCATATAATTCAGTTAAAATCTGATAATCTGTATCTAATAGGCAGTGTGGAAGAGGCCTAAGTGAGACCTAACTCTGCCTGTTCCCTGGGCTGAGTAGGAGACCAAGTGGGCAGAGCTTAGCCTTCTAACTGGCAGCAATTGGATAAAAAACAATTATTCCTCTCCCTCTAATTAGGACTTTATTTTTCTTTTCTTTTTGTTGTATGAACGTAGAGGCATGGATGAGGGGTTGTGTTGCCAAGTTTAGTGTTTCTGGGATGTGTAGTTTTGTTGGGTTGTTGTATGTCTTTCGGGCTGTGTGGCCATGTTCCAGAAGTATTCTCTCATGATGTTTCGCCCACATCTATGGCAGGCATCCTCAGAGGTTGTGAGGTATGGAACTCTGAGGATGCCTACCATAGATGTGGGCAAAACGTCAGGAGAGAATACTTCTGGAACATGGCCACACAGCCCGAAAGACATACAACAACCCTGTGATCCCGGCCATGAAAGCCTTCGACAACACATTGTAGTTTTGTTGTTTTGTCCTAGGCTGAAATTTGCCCTTTTATATATATAGATATGATAACTGTATATTATATATTGCATATAATATTAGTCATACCCAGTCTCCAACATTCTGTATTATCCAACGCAATCTGCCTTTTAGTAGTCAGTGTTTTTGTAGTCAATGTTTTCAATATATTACAATGTTTTGGTGCTAAATTTGTAAATACAGTAATTACTACATAACGTTGCCGTGTATTAAACTGCTTTCTCTGTCGATTTGTTGTAAAACATGATGTTTTGGTGCTTAATTTGTAAAATCGTAACGTAATTTAACATTTAATAGGCTTTTCCTTAATCCCTCCTTATTATCCAACATTTTTGCTTATCCAACATTCTGCCAGCCTGTTTATGTTGAATAAGTGAGACTTTACTGTAGATAGATAGATAGCTTATTATGGATTTAAAGTAATAAAAGTGAAGTACATTAGAGACTCACTTATCCAATCCTCGCTTATCCAAGTTTCTGGATTATCCAAGCCATTTTTTGCAGTCAATGTTTTCAATATATCATGATATTTTGATGCTAAATTCGTAAATACGGTAATTACAAAATAACATTACTGCACATTGAGCTACTTTTTGTGTCAAATTTGTTGTATAACATGATGTTTTGGTGCTTCGTTTGTAAAATCATAACCTAATTTGATGTTTAATAGGCTTTTCCTTAATCTCTCCTTATTATCCAACATATTCGCTTATCCAAGCTTCTGCCGGCCCTTTTAGCTTGAATAAGTGAGACTCTACTGTATTACACAATGCCATGAGTAGCAATTTGCAAACTACACGTTAACAGTGATTAAAATGAAAGGAAATGGAGTAAATAAAAAATAAATAAAAGAAAAACAAGACATCAACATCCCTGGACCTGTGTATATAAACTGTTTGCTGTTGGGTGCTTTGAAATGGTCTCTTCATATATAATATTTGGGGTTACCTGATGATACAGATGACCCAGTGCCTGCTGAATTCTCCAGTCTGGGTTAACAGCAACTGTTTTCTCTTTGCTCCACACCCACTCTCTGTTTTCATTTAATAGTGAAGTTATTTATAGAATGCTTCTTCATGGCCTTGTCACGTGAATGGGCTGTCATGACATCAGAGCGAAAGGCTAAGGGAAAATATAGAAATCGGCCACCTTTTAAACATTTGAACTTGACAACAACAAGCTGGGTGTGGATCCTCTCTAAAATTACAACTTGTCCAAAGGGAAGAAGGGAAGGGTGGGAAAATATTTTTTATCCCTTTAGTCCCATAATCTGCTTGATTAATGGCAAATCTGATATTGTTTTGGCTTGCAACCAAATAAAGATATCTGATGTTGTGAAATATATGTTTAATAATAATAATAATAATAATAATAATAATAATAATAATAATAATAATACAGTAGAGTCTCACTTATCCAACACTCGCTTATCCAATGTTCTGGATTATCTAACGCATTTTTGTAGTCAATGTTTTCAATATATCGTGATATTTTGGTGCTAAATTCATAAATATAGTAATTACTACATAGCAGTACTGCAAATTGAACTAGTTTTTCTGCAAAATTTGTTGTCTAACATGATGTTTTGGTGCTTCATTTATAAAATCATAACCTAATTTGATGTTTAATAGGCTTTTTCTTAATGCCTCCTTATTATCCAACATATTCGCTTATCCAACATTCTGCCGGCTCGTTTATGTTGGATAAGTGAGACTCTAATGTAATAATAAAAACAACAGGAAAAACTCAGCCGCTATCAGGACTTCAAGATTGAACTTCAAAGACTCTGGCAGAAACCAGTGCAGGTGGTCCCGGTGGTGATCGGCACACTGGGTGCCGTGCCAAAAGATCTCAGCCAGTATTTGGAAACAATAGACATTGACAAAATTACAATCTGCCAACTGCAAAAGGCCACCCTACTGGGATCTGCACGCATCATCCAAAAATACATCACACAATCCTAGACACTTGGGAAGTGTTCGACTTGTGATTTTGTGATATGAAATCCAGCATGTCTATCTTGTTTGCTGTGTCATAATAAAAAAATAAAAAATAATAGTAATAATAATAATGAGCCCCCGGTGGCGCAGTGGATTAAATCACTGAACTGCTGAATTTGCTGACCAAAAGGTCAGCAGTTCGAATCCGGGGAGCGGGGTGAGCTCCCGCTGTTAGCCCCAGCTTCTGCCAACCTAGCAGTTTGAAAACAGGCAAATGTGAGTAGACCAATAGGTACTGCTCCAGCGGGAAGGTAACGGTGATCCACACAGTCATGCCGGCCACATATCCTTGGAGATGTCTACGGACAACGCGGGCTCTTTGGCTTAGAAATGGAGATGAGCACCAATCCCAGAGTTGGAAACAACTAGACCTTGATGTCAGGGGAAAACCTTAACCTTAAGAATAATAATAAACATTTTCTTATCCCTGGCTTAGATTTATTCAATTCTTGAGGGACTGTAAGTGAATTCTGCAGAATGTGTAAAAATATAAGGCTTTTTGATTATTATTTTTTTATCGTGTCAGAAGCGACTTGAGAACATACTGCAAGTCACTTCTGATGTGAGAGAATTGGCTGTTTACAGAGACGTTGCCCAGGGGATGCCCGGATGTGTTGCCATCCTGCTGGGAGGCTTCTCTCATGTCCCCGCAAGTTAGAGCTGACAGATGGGAGCTCACCCCATATTGTGGATTTGAACCGCCAACCTTCAGGTTCGCAACCCAACCTTTAGGTCAGCAGTCCAGCTGGCACAAGGATTTTAACCCTAGGGCATACTTTCTGATATCTTAAAGAAACGTTACTGAGAAACGTTATCATATGGTCTAAAGATGATCCTGATATTAATATGCTTTGTATTCATGTTTATTGTTGTGAAGTGCAATGTTAGATCAGTCTTTATGAATGCATCATGCAGACTGTTGATTACTGTTCCTCTGATCCTATATAGCAGGGTTTGGTGAATGAAATTCTCTGACATTCGGACATAGAAGAAATAAAAAAATAAATAAACACTAAATCAAAACCCAGAAAAGGTTTTTTCGAGTCTCCCTACTGTCCAATTTCAGGAAGTCATACCTGTATTTCCAATGTTTTAGAAACTAGATTATATTATTGCATAGAATCATAGAGTTTTAAGAGACCCCCAAAGGCAATCCAGTCCAACCTCATTCTGCCATGCAGGAAAAGTACAATCAATCTAAAACAGGCATGGGCAAATTTCGGCCCTCCAGGTGTTTTGGACTACAAGGTTGAGTCCAGTTGTTGGTGCTCATCTCCATTTCTAAGCCGAAGAGCCGGCGTTGTCCATAGACACCTCCAAGATCATGTAGCCAGCATGACTGCATGGACTGCTGTTACCTTCCCACCGGAGCGGTACCTATTGATCTACTCACGCTTGCATGTTTTCGAACTGCTAGGTTGGCAGGAGCTGGGGCTAACAGAAGGAGCTCACTCCATTCCCCGGATTCAAACCACCGACCTTTTGGTCAGCAAGCTCAGCAGCTCAGCGGTTTAACCTGCGGCACCACCGGGCGTTCCTGCTGGATCTACACTTGTATAATCCATTTCCAGAATGCATTGAAGTGCATTATATAGCAGTGTAGGCTCCTATAATTCATTTCAGTTCAGCCAATTTGCATTCTGAAACTGTTTTACATGGCAATGTAGATCTAGCCTATGTTTGCGTGAATAATACACCTTAGCAATAGCTGCACAAGAAGAATTATCTCTAAAAGCTGCACTGATGAAAGAAGCATAGGGAAATGAGAATGGCAAAGACTCTTCCCATTTAGTAAGTATTGTCCAGGGGTCCCCAAACTAAGGCCCGGGGGCCGGATGCGGCCCATTGAAGCCATTTATCCGGCCCCCACAGCACAAGGGGGTTGGGCTAAATGGCCCAAGGGGTCTCTTCTTCTCTTACAACCACTATTATTATTATTATTATTATTATTATTATTATTATTATTATTATTAAAATTGAGGCTGGGTGGCCATCTGTCAGGGGTGCTTTGCTTGTGCTTTTGTGCACAAAGGCAGAAGGGGGCTGGACTCAATAGCCCAAGGGCTCTCTTCCAACCCTCTTTTTATTATTATTATTATTATTATTATTATTATTATTATTATTAAAATTGAGGCTGGGTGGCCATCTGTCAGGGGCGCTTTGCTTGTGCTTTTGGTGCACAAAGGCAGAAGGGGGTTGGATTCAATGGACATAAGGCCTCTTTCAACCCTCTTTATTTTTATTATTATTATTATTATTATTATCATTGAGTCTGGGTGGCCATCTGTCAGGGGTGCTTTGCTTGTGCTTTGGGTGCACAAAGGCAGAAGGGGGCTGGACTCAATAGCCCAAGGGCTCTCTTCCAACCCTCTTTATTATTATTATTATTATTATTATTATTATTATTATTATTATTATTATTATTATTATTAACATTGAGGCTGGGAGGCCATCTGTCAGGGTTGCTTTGCTTGTCCTTTGGGTGCACAAAGGCAGAAGGGGGCTGGACTCAGTGGCCCAAGGGCTCTCTTCCAACCCTCTTTGTTAATGTTGTTATTATTATTATTAACATCAAGGCTGTATTTGTTCCCGTTTTGTTATTTTTTTAATACAAAATGAGGCATGTGCAGAGTGCATAGCAATTTGTTCATAGTTTTTTTAAAAAACTCTAGTCCAGCTCTCCAACGGTCTGAGGGACCGTGGACTGGCCCCCTGTTTAAAAAGTTTGGGGACCCCTGGTATAGTCTGAAGGCTGACTTTCATGCATTGAAAAAGAAAACTTGACTCACGGACCCTTGTTGTGAGCACGTGGGGCAAAGGGGGAGGATAAGGAATGGCTTTAGAAAACTTCAAACCATGACTTCAGCAGGAAATTAGCGGGAAGAGGAAGGGTGTGGTCTGACCGGCCCACAAAGACTCCGACTTCTAGGAAAAAGCCCTTTGCAACTTGGAGTGAGAGGCAGCATTTTTCAAAGGCCTCCTCTTCATTTTATTGAGGACAGTGATTCTCAACCTTCCTAATGCCGTGACCTCTGAATACTGTTCCTTATGTCGTGGTGACCCCCCAACCATAACATTATTTTTATTGCTCCTTCATAACTGTCATGAATCGTAATGTCAATATCTGATATGCAGGATGTTTTTATTCACTGGACCAAGTTTGGTACAAATACCCACTATGTCCAAATTTGACTACTGGTGGTTGATTTGGGAGTTGTAGTTGCTGGGATTTATAGTTCACCTACAATCACAGAACATTCTGAAATCCAGCAACGATGGCATTGAACCAAACTTGGCACACAGAACTCCCATGACCAACAGAAAATATTGGAAGGGTTTGGTGGGCATTGACCTTGAGTTCACCTACATCCAGAGAGCACTGAGGACTCAAACAATGATGGATCTCGACCAAACTTGGCACAAATACTCAATGTGCCCAAATGTGAACACTGATGGAGTTTGGGGGAAATGACTATGACATTTGGGAATTGCTGGGATTCACAGTTCATCTACAAAGTGGCCCTTGAACCCCACCAGTGATAGAATTGGGCCAAAGGACAGGCAGAGAGAGCTTCAGCCTTCTCAGCCTTCGTCTAAGACCATCATAAATATGGGAGAGAGAAATCTGTCCCTCGGAAGGGAAATTCACCCCTCAAAGAGTTATGATTATAGATAAATATAAAATAGGTATAAAATCCAAAGATTTACTGAAAATAAATCAGCATTTGCAAGGCTTGCTAAACAGGCAGACAGGCTCTGGCAAAATGAATGTGTGGTTTTGGAAGCTTAGCATCAACAGCTGTCAATTTCAAAAAACATCGTTCTGGGTGTTAGCTGCAGGAGACCTCCAATGCGGGAGACCTCCAACATAGAAGATCTCAAATGCAGGAGATCTCCAACGCGGGAGACCTCCAACGCGGGAGACCTCCAACACGGGAGACCTCCAACGCGGGAGACCTCCAACATAGAAGATCTAAAATGTGGGAGATCTCCAATGCAGGAGATCTCCAACGCGGGAGACCTCCAACATAGAAGATCTCAAATGCAGGAGATCTCCAACACGGGAGACCTCCAATGCGGGAGACCTCCAACATAGAAGATCTCAAATGCAGGAGATCTCCAACGTGGGAGACCTCCAACATAGAAGATCTCAAATGCAGGAGATCTCCAATGCGGGAGACCTCCAACATAGAAGACCTCCAACGCAGGAGACCTCCAACGCAGGAGACCTCCAACATAGAAGACCACAAATGCAGGAGACCTCCAACGCAGGAGACCTCCAACGCAGGAGACCTCCAACATAGAAGATCTCAAATGCAGGAGATCTCCAACACGGGAGACCTCCAATGCGGGAGACCTCCAACATAGAAGATCTCAAATGCAGGAGATCTCCAACGTGGGAGACCTCCAACATAGAAGATCTCAAATGCAGGAGATCTCCAATGTGGGAGACCTCCAACATAGAAGACCTCCAACGCAGGAGACCTCCAACATAGAAGACCACAAATGCAGGAGATCTCCAACGCAGGAGACCTCCAACATAGAAGTCCTCAAATGCAGGAGACCTCTAACGCAGGAGACCTCAAATGCAGGAGACCTCCAACATAGGAGACCTCAAATGCAGATCTTCAACTTCCAAAGCGGGAGATCTCCAATTCATGAGACCTCTCATGCAGGAGACCTCCACCTCTAATGCAGGAAACCTCCAAAGCAGGAGACCTCCAACATAGGAGATCTCCAACGCGGGAGACTTCCAACGCGGGAGACCTCCAATGCAGGAGATCTCCAATTCATGAGACCTCTCATGCAGGAGACCTCCACCTCCAATGCAGGAAACCTCCAAAGCGGGAAACCTCTAATTCAGGAGACCTCCAACGCAGACCTCCATTTATGGAAAACAAGAAGATCGGTCTTCCTCAACATTCTACCTTTTATATCCACCCACTGAGCTAAGGAACATTTTGGGAATGCCCACCTACTAGGCATCCTTGGTAGCCATTTCCGCCCACAGCCAGGAATGGAGGAATCTTCTGCCCAAGTCCCTCCTTTAGTCATGTTCAGTGGCTCCCAATGCAGTGGAAGGACTTATGCTAAAAATGGCTGTACTGCTAAACAACTTCTACAGTATTGGGTTGCTGGTCAGTGAGGGGCCCAAAGCAAATAGACAAATTGAGCAAAACGAAATTAAAACTTGGGCACTGCTCCCTGCTGTTAGGACACCCTTTTTGCCAACTGCAGTCTGAATGGCCTCCGAGTGAGGAATCAAAGTGTCTTTGCAAAAATCACCTTTTGTCTTTGCAATACTTGTGGCCTAGAAAAAGCAAGGTGGGCCAGAAAACCGCCTCTCAGATTATCTGAAGAGGGAACAGATAAGTGAGAAATGAGGGCTCAGTGGCCTTCTGGGAATTCTCTCATTTTAGCATCCTATGATACAGGAAATTAAAAATTTCAATAACTTTCTCAATTTCATTATCATTAAATCCCTGGAGCTGGCATGACCCAATATGCAAGTATCAGCAGCTACTTGGGATGGCCAAATTATCAAGGCTCATGGAGACTTAATTCTTTGAGGAAGAACACAACTCACTACTCCACTTATTCACCTTACAAGTAGTTCTGTTCACTCAAAACACTCAAAACAGGGTGTCATAAACTATACCTCCTTTTGTGCCACTCATTCCCTGTGAAGGAAGGTATATATTTCCAAAGAGTGGGTGCTCTTACTTAGATATGAAGAAATTCAGAGAAAGAGATCTGAGAAACAATATTTTAATAGATGAAATAAATACTCCAGTACATGCAAGATTAAAAACAAACTGACACCAAAACAAATAATAATAATAAGAAAAACCCAAATCACGTTCCTGTTAATAGTGTAATATCACCCGCCCCGTTCGAAACACGCTCACAGTAGCTTTTCCCTTCGTTCGGAAATCAGATCCAACCTTCACTCCTTTTCACACGGCACTTCTAAGCTAAGACTTGATTCAAAAGAAACCAGACAAAACCACAAACAAAAAAAGGAAGCTACATCCATCATTAAATTGGTGCTTCTTTCAGGCTATAGGAAAATTGAGGTAACTTTTTATTTCTTCCTGCACAAGTTAACAGTAAAATTTAGAAGGGATATTCTGGAAGACTAAAAGAAAAAAAAAATTAGAAAAAATACCTCACTCATAAGTGTTCAACCGCAACCAGTGCAATTAAGGCATCCCTCACCCTCATTTATAAAGACCTTTAAACTGTTGTTTTGTTTGTAAAACTGGACTAAATTGCTTATTTGTAGGCCACAGCTATATAAGGTTATTTAATTAGGTTTACAAATCAGGCTGCCAAAGTTGCTAGCCTCAAAACAAATTTACTAGCTTTCTGAGTCCCGTCAGCAGTAAGAAAGATAGCTACATTTCGACACGATGGGACTTTTCTTCTCTAGAAGCCCATCAAACTCTACATCAGTGGTTCCCAACCTTTTTTTGACCAGGGACCAGCCTCCAACGTTAGTACCAAAAGAATTATGATTCAGTTTTTGGTCAACTTTAGATTCAGTTTGGTTATTCAGAAAATTGCATTGGATAGACCACATCAATTCTAGTTTCTCATACAGAACATACTAGCTGTGCCTGGCCACGCGTTGCTGTGGCGAAGTCTGGTGGTATGGGAAATAAAGTATTGAGGAATTGGTGGTAGTTAAGGTCAAGGGTAAAGGTTTTCCCCTAACATTAAGTCCATTATAAATGGGTTATATAGCTGCGTGGAAGAGCCTTGAGTCTACACTGCCATATAATCCAGTTAAAATCAGATAATCTGTATTTTATAGGCAGTGTAGAAGAGGCCTAAGTGAGGCCTAACTCTGCCTGTCCCCTGGGCTGAGTGGGTTGCTAGGAGACCAAGTGGGCGAAGCTTAGCCTTCTAACTGGCAGCAATTAGATAAAAACAATTATTCCTCTCCCTCTAATTAGGATTTTATTTTTGTTTTCTTTTTGTTGTATGAACGTAGAGGCATGGATGAGGGGTTGCGCTGCCAAGTTTAGTGTTTCTGGGATGTGTAGTTTTGTTGTTTTGTCCTAGGCCGAAATTTCATTACCCTTTTATATATATATAGATGCCATCCGGTAGTCGCCATCTGCTCGCCCACAGAAAACCATATTTAATAATCTAGAGCTGATGTGGTCTATCCAATGCAATTTTCTGAATCAGCCCCCCAAATAACCCCAGGAACAGGCCTAAAAACAAAGACACCAAGGCGCCCCACGCTTCCAGGCGCTACGTGCTCAGGGGGAGGGATGAGGAGGAGAAGCAGCAGTCAGGAGGCTTGTTGCTACCCCTTTCATGGGTAGTCAGTCTCTCCCCTCCCAACATCCCAATTGCCTCGACAATATAAGAGGGTTTCACGAGACCAGTCGCTCTCTTTGAAATGGTGTAGTAACAGTGAGGCCGTGGACCATATTTTAGTTTTTGGGGACCACTGGTGGTCCAGAGACCACAGGTTGGGAACCACTGCTCTACATAGAATGTAAAACAGGAGTGTCAAACTCATTTTTATTGAGGGCCACATCAGGCTTATGGTTGCCTCCAAAGGGCCATTGAATCTATGAAGGGAAAATTCAAGGACACAGAGGGCTAACTATAATTTTATTACATAGTGGTAGGTGCTTTTTAGTTTTTACCCAGTTTGGGACCCCGGCTGTTATTAAAAGACAACTCCCATTACTTTTGATGATCCATCATGCAGACTGGGGATAATGGAGATTGCAAACCAACAGCACATGTAGCTCTGAGGTTGGGGACATTTTAAAGTCATGCATCACACGGCGAAATTTTTCAGGTTAAAAAAAAAACCTGGTTTACTCATGAATTTTAACTGGTTAACCAAATCCCCATGCTAAGTCTATGAGACACAAAAAATTAAGAGTCCCTCCAGAACTGCAAGCACTATCTCAAGCAAATATTGACAGTCCTGTAGCCGGGGGGAGGGGGGGGGGGTAGGGGTTCAACCCCCCCCCCCAAATTTTCAACCCTCCCCTCAAAAAAATTTTCTGGCTACGACCCTGATCACACCCACAAGCCTTGTTCTCTAAATTCAGACCCCATTCTCCTGACTAAACAGAACAAGGCCACATAAAATGACATGGCGAGCTGGATTCGGCCCATGGGCCATAACTTTGACCCACATAGTCTAAAGGAAGGAGCAGAATATTATGAACTCAAACTCAGAAGCCTAGATCCTATAATTTTGTCCCTATTACGCTCATATCAGTGGGTTTCATCTATGTAAGAAGTTGACTAAGTGTGGCATTTGGGCCACATAAAACCCCCTAAGAGATCAAAAAAATGAGGAAATCAAAAACGCTCTGAAACGTGGAGAATATTTCCACCACGTTGAGAGCCCACCCCCCTTTGAACCTCCAAGGGCCAAATCATTTGCAAAATGTTTCAGAAACATATATTTTTGTCCTCCAAAGGCCCAGGAAGCACCAAATATATAGTGAGAATGCTCCAAAGACTGCTGCTGAGCCTGGGGGGGGGGGGGGGCAAAAACAATGTGAGTTTGACCCCCAGTGCTTCTGGGGAACTAATGTGCTCCCCTTAGCCTTCCACAGTTATCCACCCCGAACTATTGATTCATCATTTTAACAATTGATTCAATGGTACTACTGTAGCTGGTAGGCATGTCCGATCAATGAAAAAAATGTTTTAATTCTCGTTTCTAAAGTAGGGGGCGCTGGCGCTTCGATATAGAAAGTATTTTCGATTTTTTCATCCAAAAATTTCGGATATTTCCAAAAATTTGTAATGATTCTAAATGTTTCTAAAATGGCGGACGCGCATGCGCAATCGCCCCCCCCAAAAAAGGAACCCGGGGTGGGGGGTCTTTTACAGGGCTCTCCCGCCCTCATTTCTTGAGTTATCCTCATCAACCCTAGCCCCCCCCTTTGCGTCCGTCGTGGAAGCTTCTGATTGGCCTGGGAGCGGCAGCCATGTTAGGCTGCGCTAAGCTCCCATTCTAGGTAGGTTGCAGAAACAAAAAAAATTAAAAAAAAATTAAAAAATATATTAAAAAAAATTGGGGGGAAAAAATTAACGAAACATTAAGAGACAATTAGAGAATGGGCCGACAATGGTTCGAATTACATTGCTGGTTGCGCTGTGAGACAATGTCTCGGAATGCGTATCAAAAAGCGAGAACAATCCGAAATAATTCCGATATACGATTCAAAATGATTTTTCGGACATGTCTAGTAGCTGGGACTAAAAATCCCTCAACAGCATGGCCAATGGCTGCAGTAACTTGATAAACTTCTGTTACAGTCCCAAAAGTGGATTTACCCACCGAATCCCTGGGAATCATAGAGCTCTCATCTCGTCTTCCTACAAGCTTCTCTCTTGCCTACTTTGGCTCTTGAATTTGCTCAATATCTTCCTGACTTTCCCCCCTCCCACCACCCAAAAATCAACTATTTGATGAAAAACTGGAGCTTTGCTACCTCATCATGCCAAATAATAGTAAACAATGATGATGACAATAATAATAATCCTTGCATTCAAAGGACTGGGCTCATATGCACAACTTCTTTGGTATACACAAAACAGAGGGCCAGGGAGGGGATCTAGTTACATTTCTGTTAAGCAGTGACCATGCTTTCTAAGGGCCCTTTGACATATAAAATCCAGGTCATCTGCTTTGGGCTGGATTATATGGCAGTGCAGACACATATAATGCAGTCCAAAGCAGACCATGTGGATTATATAACAGTGTAGAAGGGGCCTAAATGGACAAAAAGTTTAATTCACAGAATTGGAGTTTGCCGGCGGTAAAGTCCGAGGCGACGATCTTTCTCGGAGTGCCTGAGATAGCAGGTTGCAGCCATCGGAGACGGCGCAAGCCGAGTTCCTCAACCGTTCCCTGCATTCGGTCACCTTGGAGCCACTCTCGGTATGTTGGGCGATATCCCTGAGGCATTGAGTGAGAAGGACGCACGCAGAGACTACGCTCATGGCGCCTCCCAAAATGGCCGTCTGCACCACTTTGCCCTCCGGATTGATGGCGGCCGCTTTGCCCAAGAACGGAGGCTCGGTGGCGAAGCCGACGAGGGCACAGACCGACTGCACCAAGGGCCCGCTAAACAGGACGCACCGACTGCGGGTCAACTCACTGGGCGAAGTCTTGACCTCCTTGACGCAGGCCAAGAGGGCCGAAGCGCTGGTGCTCATGCACTTGACGCTGAGCTTGAACTGCTCCTTGGCGAACCTATCCTTGGATTTCTCGCTGGCCGCGACACAGGAGTCCGTCAGGAACTTCAAGTTCTTGGACATGTTCTGAGAAACCTCCAGCAGTAGCTGCGGGCTCAGGTCTGCCAAGGGGGTGGTCTTCAAGACGCTGCATGCATGCTCCACCTCGTGCTTGCACCTGGTCACTTTGTAGCGGTCCACCAGCCCAGGCAGAGCCGGCTGGGCACCTGGCGTCTCTATGGCTGCCAAGTAAGCGGCGTGGGCCGAGCACTCGGTCAAGGAGACCACCAAATCGGCAATCTCTGTTAGGATCTCCCCCACTTCGGTGAAGCGGCCCATGTTCAGGTGGCTCTGGACATCGTGGGTCAGGATCGAGAGGCCCTTCGTCCGGGCGATGATGGTGTCCCGGCATTTCTCAAAGGACTCCCCAAATACAGACAGGCTCTCTGTGTTGACCGGCCGGCTCTCGCTGGACAAGAGGAGCAAATCGGCCACCAGTTGCATCTTGACCTTGCAGTGGTCACAGATGGACGTCAGCTTCTTCCTCTGCAACGCGCTGCCACTGGGAGCTGATACCTCGCTGGTAGACTTGCCAGAGCCACTGCTAGCCATAGTGCCTGGGGAGCAGGAACATGCCTCGTGGGACCCCGCTTCCACCACCGCTCCCCCTCCGGTTGCCTCCCAAGGAGTCCCTGCTGAGCCCGGCAAGACCTCTCTGCCTTTTCCGCACCATCATTCCATTAATGTCCCCGAGTTAAAATTAAAGGCTTGGAAGACTACGATACCGAGAAAGGAGCCGGCAGAAGGGCAATCCCAGACAAATCAAGCAAGGTGGCACCTTAGTTATCCACTGCCACAAGCTAGGCTTCTTCATCCAAGATGCTGAATTCCCGGCGCATCGGTGTGAGTCGTTTCTGCCACATGGAAACACCAAATCCCCCCTTGATGCCTCAACAACATGATCTAATTCCTTTCTTCTTTGCCTTGAGTGGATGGATCTTCACTTGGAGAAACATGAAAAAGAAACCAAAATTATTATTTAGCCCTTGCAGGAGTAGTAGCAATAATAATAATAATAATAATAATAATAATAATAATAATAATAATAATAATAATGACTCTGGCAGAAACCAGTGCAGGTGGTCCCGGTGGTGATCGGCACACTGGGTGCCGTGCCAAAAGATCTCAGCCGGCATTTGGAAACAATAGACATTGACAAAATTACGATCTGCCAACTGCAAAAGGCCACCCTGCTGGGATCTGCACGCATCATCCGAAAATACATCACACAGTCCTAGACGCTTGGGAAGTGTTCAACTTGCGATTTTGTGATGTGAAGTCCAGCATGTCTATCTTGTTTGCTGTGTCATAATAAAATAAAATAAAATAATAATAATAATTCTGGACATCCATCGACAAGTGGGCTACGGAATCATCAAAACTCAACTGAACAGTCACAGAAGTGGCAGAAATATACAATGCCAGAAAACCGCACAGTTATGAAATGCTATTACAGCTCTGAACCTGAAACAGTCCTAGACACTTGGGAAGTGTTCGACTTGTGATTTTGTGATATGAAATCCAGCATATCTATCTTGTTTGCTGTGTCATAATAAAATAATAATAATAATAATAATAATAATAATAATTGTGCGGTTTTCTGGCATTGTATATTTCTGCCGCTTCTGTGACTGTTCAAAGACTCTGGCAGAAACCAGTGCAGGTGGTCCCGGTGGTGATCGGCACACTGGGTGCCATGCCAAAAGATCTCAGCCAGCATTTGGAAACAATAGATATTGACAAAATTACGATCTGCCAACTGCAAAAGGCCACCCTGCTGGGATCTGCGCGCATCATCTGAAAATACATCACACAGTCCTAGACACTTGGGAAGTGTTCAACTTGTGATTTTGTGATATGAAATCCAGCATATCTATCTTGTTTGCTGTGTCATAAAATAATAATAATAATAATAATAATAATAATAATAATAATAATAATAATAATAATAATAATATATTGGTAGTGATAAAAGTTTCTGACTCATTGGGTTGTTGTGAGTTTTCCTGGCTGTGTGGTCATGTTCCAGAAGCACTCTCTCCTGAGGTTTAGCCCACATCTGTGACAGGCATCTTCAGAGGTTGTGATGTCTCTTGGAAACTAGGCAAGTGAGGTTTATATATCTGTGGAATAATGTTCAGGGTGGGAGAAAGAACTCTCGTCTGCTTGAGGTAAGTATGACTGTTGCAGTTGGCTACCTTGGTTAGCATTAAAAAGCTTTGCAGCTTCAAAGTCTGGCTGCTAGAGAGACTGTTAGGAGAGCTTGCTTCTGAAACATGACCATACAGCCCAGAAAGCTCACAGCAACCCATGATTCCGGCCACAAAAGCCTTCGATAACACATTGAACATTTCTGACTCAATTAACAGAACCTGACACATCAATGCACAAGCAAGGACAAAAACAATTATTCCTCTCCCTCTAATTAGGACTTTATTTTTCTTTTCTTTTTGTTGTATGAACGTAGAGGCATGGATGAGGGGTTGTGCTGCCAAGTTTAGTGTTTCTGGGATGTGTAGTTTTGTTGTTTTGTCCTAGGCTGAAATTTCATTACCCTTTTATATATATATAGATATATATACACACACATATATATTTGTATACTTATACACACACATGTATGTGTGTATGTGTATATAGATAGAAAGATAGTTGGGCTATATACAATCGAACACTATCTATAGCATCAGTGTATCTGTAGTTCAACAATACATATATTGAGCTATAGATATAATCTAGCACTGCAACACTAAGTTAGAAAAACCTTTTAAAATCATGCCTGCTCTCTCTCTATATCTATTGTTGAGCTAGAGACAATCTAGCTCCCTGTCTATCTATCCATACACATTGTATCTCTAGTTCAACAATACACACACACCCCTGAGAGCCAGAGATTCAATCTAGTTCTATACGCGGTAATGTTATGTTGTAATTACTGTATTTACAAATTTAGCACCAAAATATCACGATATATTGAAAACATTGACTACAAAATGCATTGGATAATCTTGGATAAGCGAGTCTTGGATAAGTGAGACTCTACTGTATATGCATACATTCATATATATAGCTGAACTGCAGATACAATCTAGTTCTATATCAATCTATTTATATACATACATATAGTTGAACTACAGATACAATCTAGCTCTATCAATCTACCTATATATGCTCTAGTCATAGCTCAACACTATGTAAGAGAGCTACGGATACAAACTAGATCTATATTGCTCTCTATATACCGTATTTATATGCATACATTGAACTGTCCCTGCTCCCCGTGGTCTCCATTCCCTTTATCTTTCTCACCCGAGTTTTTATCTTTGTACTCATGCGGCCGGCCCTGTTTTTACTGTTTCTTTGATTTGTGTTGTAGTGTATATTGGATATTATTACTTACTAGCTGTGCCCGGCCACGCGTTGCTGTGGCGAAGTCTGGTGGTATGGGAAATAAAGTATTGAGGAATTGGTGGTAGTTAAGGTCAAGGGTAAAGGTTTTCCCCAGACATTAAGTCCAGTCGTGTCCAATGACTCTGGAGGTTGGTGCTCATCTCCATTTCTAAGCCGAAGAGCCGGCGTTGTCCGTAGACTCCTCCAAGGTCATGTGGGATGACTGCATGGAGCGGCGTTCCCTTCCCGCCGGAGCAGTACCTATTGATGCACTCACATTTGCATGTTTTTGAAGTTCTGGGTTGGCAGAAGCTGGGGCTAACAGTGGGGGCTCTCTCCGCTCCCCCAATTCAAACCTGTGGCCTTTCGGTCCAGAAGTTCAGCAGCTCAGCACTTTAACACGCTGCGCCATCAGGGGATATTATTTCCTAAAGGTTGTGAATATACAATATTTCTGATTGGTTTTTTTTGTTTGTTGGAGGCAAGTATGAATGCTGCAATTAGGAAAAATGATTAGGATGTAATGGCCTTGCAGCTTTAAAGCCTGGCTGTTTCCTCCCTGAGTGAATTTTTTGTTGGGAGGTGTTAGCTGGCCCTGATTGTTTCCTGTCTGGAATTCCCTTGTTTTCAGAGTGGTGTTGTTTGCAATATTTTATGTGCTTCTACTGTCTGTGGCCTGAGAAAACAGGATTTGCCAGACTTTGATGATGGGAATACTTTGTTGGGAGGTGTTAGCTGGCCCTGATTGTTTCCTGTCTGGAATACCCTTGTTTTCAGAGTGGTGTTGTTTGCGATATTTTATGTGCTTCTACTGTCTGTGGCCCTGAGAAAACAGGATTTGCCAGACTTTGATGATGGGAATACTTTGTTGGGAGGTGTTAGCTGGCCCTGATTGTTTCCTGTGTGGAATTCCCCTGTTTATTTACTGTCCTGGTTTTAGAGATTATATTGTTCTGCATTATTCTATCCCAGTAATTATTTCATATTAAAGAAGAATCTCACTTATCCAACATTCGCTTATACAATGATCTGGATTATCCAACGCAGTCTGCCTTTTCATAATCAATGTTTTTGTAGTCAGTGTTTTAAATTAATTGTGATATTTTAGTGGTAAATTTGTAAATACAGTACAGTAGAGTACAGTACTCATCCAACATAAACGGGCCGGCAGAATATTGAATAAGCAAATATGTTGGATAATAAGGAGGCATTGAGAAAAAGCCTATTAAACATCAAATTAGGTTATGATTTTACAAATGAAGCACCAAAATATCATGTTAGACAACAAATTTGGCAGAAAAAGTAGTTCAATACACAGTAATGCTATGTAGTAATTACTGTATTTATGAATTTAGCACCAAAATATCACGATATATTGAAAACATTGACTACAAAAATGCATTGGATAATCCAGAACATTGGATAAGCGAGTGTTGGATAAGTGAGACTCTACTGTAAATACTACATAGCACTACTGCGCATGGAACTACTTTTTCTGTCAAATTTGTTGTATAATATGATGTTTTGGTGCTTAATTTGTATAACGATTACCTAATTTGATGTTTAATAGGCTTTTCCTGAATCCCTTCTTATTATCCAACATATTCACTTATCCTGCCGGCCTGTTTACGTTGGATAAGTGAGACTCTACTGTATATTTCTCATCTTATATTATCTGCTCAGAACTGGATTATCTGAGGCCCCTTCTTCACAGCTGTATAAAATGCACACTGAAGTGGATTATATGGTAGTGCGGAGTCAAGATAATCCAGTGCAAAGCAGATAATATAAGATTATAAATGGGTTATATAGCTGTGTGGAAGGGCCTTGAGTCTACACTGCCATATAATCCAGTGCAAATTAGATAATCTGTGGAAGAAGCCTAAGTGAGGCCTAAATCTGCCTGTCCCCTAACTGAAACCTGGCTGTCCCTTGGTTGCTAGGCAACCAAGTGGGCAGAGATTAGCCCTCTAAACTGGCAGCAATTGGATAAAAAAAATTATTGCTCTCCCTCTAATTAGGACTTTATTTTTCTTTTCTTTTTGTTGTATCAACCTTGAGGCGTGGATGATGGGTTGTGTTGTCAAATTTTGAGGTTGGGGGGCCTGTACTTTTGATGTTTTGTGAATCGCCGTGATGCCATCACTCTTTTATATATATAGATTGTATTGTTTAATTGCTCTATGTTATGTTGTATTTATACTTGTTATATTGTTTGCTCTGGGCATGGCCCCATGTAAGCCGCCCCGAGTCCCCGTTGAGGAGATGGTGGCGGGGTATAAATAAAGTTTTATTATTATTTATTATTAACTGCGGATACAATCTAGTTCTATATTAATCTGTCTATAATGTATTTATATACATACATACATATATCTATATATATAAATGAGTGATGGCATCAAGGCGACCGGCAAAACAACAAAACTACAGGCCCCCCAACCTCGAAATTTGACAACACAACCCATCATCCATGCCTCTAGGTTGATACAACCAAAAGAAAAGAAAAATAAAGTCCTAATTAAAGGGAAAGGAATAATTGCTTTTATCCAATTGCTGCCAGTTAGAGGGCTAATCTCTGCCCATTTGGTCTCCTAGCAACCAACTCAGCCCAGGGGACAGGCAGATTTAGGCCTCATTTAGGCCTCTTCCACAGATTATCTAATTTGCACTGGATTATATGGCAGTGTAGACTCAAGGCCCTTCCACACAGCTATACAACCCATTTGTAATCTTATATTATCTGCTTTGCACTGGATTATCTTTACCTTAACTACCACCAATTTCTCAATACTTTATTTCCCATACCACCATACTTTGCCACAGCAACGTGTGGCCGGGCACAGCTAGTATATATATATATTGTTGAACTACAGATACAATCTAGCTCTATCTATCTATAGAGTTGAACTACAGATACAATCTATCTATCTATATACACTCTATTCATAGCTCAGCAATGATATATGAGAGAGCTATAGACAATCTAGCTTTGCAATGCTGAGTTAGAGAAACTTTTCAAATCAGATCCAATCTCTATGTGTGTGTGTATAGATAGAGATGTGCATGCACGTATAGATTAGCAATCCCTCGCCTTCCAAGCTCCAGAGGCGGCCAAGCATCTCTCCTTTCCTTCCTTCCTTTCTTTTTCTCTTTCTCTGCGGGGCCTTTTCTGCAGAAGCCCAACCGAAGAGGGGAAGGAGGAGGAGGGTGTGGTCCGCCTTGTATGGCTTGTCTGTACCGGGATCGCCCCCAAAGTGTGGACGCCACTCACCTCCGGGTGGTAGGTTGGTCCCAATACCTTCTCTTCCTCGCTTCCTTCCTTCCTTCCTTCCTTCTTAGGGATCAGGGCCCCGGAAAAGGCGGGCTCCTCGGGAGGAGAGAAAGAGGAGGAGGAAGGGAGGGGAAGGGAAAAGCGGCCCTTGTGCCCCGATTAGGCTCCTCCGGCGTCCCCTTCTTCTCTTTCTCTCTCCCTGAACTTTATTCCTTCCTTTATTCCTTCGCAAAGGAAGGCTCTCCCGTTGCCTTGCTCGGCCCAGGCGCTGGCTGGCGGCAGTGGCCGCTTCTGCTCCTGCATGGCCGGGAAGGGCGGGCCCCGGAGGCCGAGCGCCTGCCTGGCTTCCCCCCTCCTCCCTCCCTCCCTTCCCCGCCCCGCCCTCCTCCCGCCTCCACCACCCAAGCCCTCCCGACAGATGGCCATGCCGCCTCCAGAGGGGAGGAGCCTCCACCAAACGCCAAGGCCGCATACTCCATTGATGAACAGTGCTTCCCATCAAGAATTTTTTCCTAATATTTCAATGGAATGTCATACTGAAGGACACAATCAAAGCCCTCCCGACAGATGGCCATGCAACCCCTGCATGAACAGCCTTCAGAAGCCGCATATTCCATTGCTGAATAATTCCTACCATTGAGAAGTTCTTCCTAATGTTTCAATGGCATGTCATACTGAAGGACACAATCAAAGCCCTCCTGAAAGATGGCCATGAGGGGAGGAGCCGCCACCAAACGCCAAGGCCGCATATTCCATTGCTGAACAGTGCTTCCCATCAAGAATTTTTTCCTAATATTTCAATGGAATGTCATTCTGAAGGACACAATCAAAGCCCTCCTGACAGATGGCCATGCCGCCTCCAGAGGGGAGGAGCCTCCACCAAACGCCAAGGCCGCATACTCCATTGCTGAACAGTGCTTCCTATCAAGAATTTTTTTCCTAATGTTTCAATGGAATGTCATACTGAAGGACACAATCAAAGCCCTCCCGACAGATGGCCATGCAACCCCTGCATGAATAGCCTTCAGAAGCCGCATATTCAATTGCCGAACAATTCCTACCATTGAGAAGTTCTTCCTAATGTTTCAATGGCATGTCATACTGAAGGACACAATCAAAGCCCTCCTGAAAGATGGCCATGAGGGGAGCAGCCTCCACCAAACGCCAAGGCCGCATATTCCATTGCTGAACAGTGCTTCCCACCAAGAATTTTTTCCTAATATTTCAATGGAATGTCATACTGAAGGACACAATCAAAGCCCTCCCGACAGATGGCCATGCAACCCCTGCATGAATAGCCTTCAGAAGCCGCATATTCAATTGCCGAACAATTCCTACCATTGAGAAGTTCTTCCTAATGTTTCAATGGCATGTCATACTGAAGGACACAATCAAAGCCCTCCTGAAAGATGGCCATGAGGGGAGCAGCCTCCACCAAACGCCAAGGCCGCATATTCCATTGCTGAACAGTGCTTCCCACCAAGAATTTTTTCCTAATATTTCAATGGAATGTCATACTGAAGGACACAATCAAAGCCCTCCCGACAGATGGCCATGCAACCCCTGCATGAACAGCCTTCAGAAGCCGCATATTCCATTGCTGAATAATTCCTACCATTGAGAAGTTCTTCCTAATGTTTCAATGGAATGTCATACTGAAGGACACAATCAAAGCCCTCCCGACAGATGGCCATGCAACCCCTGCATGAACAGCCTACAGAAGCCGCATATTCCATTGCTGAATAATTCCTACCATTGAGAAGTTCTTCCTAATGTTTCAATGGAATGTCATACTGAAGGACACAATCAAAGCCCTCCCGACAGATGGCCATGCAACCCCTGCATGAACAGCCTTCAGAAGCCGCATATTCCATTGCTGAATAATTCCTACCATTGAGAAGTTCTTCCTAATGTTTCAATGGAATGCCATACTGAAGGACACAATCAAAGCCCTCCCGACAGATGGCCATGCAACCCCTGCATGAACAGCCTTCAGAAGCCGCATATTCCATTGCTGAATAATTCCTACCATTGAGAAGTTCTTCCTAATGTTTCAATGGAATGTCATACTGAAGGACACAATCAAAGCCCTCCCGACAGATGGCCATGCAACCCCTGCATGAACAGCCTTCAGAAGCCGCATATTCCATTGCTGAATAATTCCTACCATTGAGAAGTTCTTCCTAATGTTTCAATGGAATGTCATACTGAAGGACACAATCAAAGCCCTCCCGACAGATGGCCATGCAACCCCTGCATGAACAGCCTACAGAAGCCGCATATTCCATTGCTGAATAATTCCTACCATTGAGAAGTTCTTCCTAATGTTTCAATGGAATGTCATACTGAAGGACACAATCAAAGCCCTCCCGACAGATGGCCATGCAACCCCTGCATGAACAGCCTACAGAAGCCGCATATTCCATTGCTGAATAATTCCTACCATTGAGAAGTTCTTCCTAATGTTTCAATGGAATGTCATACTGAAGGACACAATCAAAGCCCTCCCGACAGATGGCCATGCAACCCCTGCATGAACAGCTTTCAGAAGCCGCATATTCCATTGCTGAATAATTCCTACCATTGAGAAGTTCTTCCTAATGTTTCAATGGAATGTCATACTGAAGGACACAATCAAAGCCCTCCCGACAGATGGCCATGCAACCCCTACATGAACAGCCTTCAGAAGCCGCATATTCCATTGCTGAATAATTCCTACCATTGAGAAGTTCTTCCTAATGTTTCAATGGAATGTCATACTGAAGGACACAATCAAAGCCCTCCCGACAGATGGCCATGCAACCCCTGCATGAACAGCCTACAGAAGCCGCATATTCCATTGCTGAATAATTCCTACCATTGAGAAGTTCTTCCTAATGTTTCAATGGAATGTCATACTGAAGGACACAATCAAAGCCCTCCCGACAGATGGCCATGCAACCCCTGCATGAACAGCCTTCAGAAGCCGCATATTCCATTGCTGAATAATTCCTACCATTGAGAAGTTCTTCCTAATGTTTCAATGGAATGTCATACTGAAGGACACAATCAAAGCCCTCCCGACAGATGGCCATGCAACCCCTGCATGAACAGCCTTCAGAAGCCGCATATTCCATTGCTGAATAATTCCTACCATTGAGAAGTTCTTCCTAATGTTTCAATGGAATGTCATACTGAAGGACACAATCAAAGCCCTCCCGACAGATGGCCATGCAACCCCTGCATGAACAGCCTACAGAAGCCGCATATTCCATTGCTGAATAATTCCTACCATTGAGAAGTTCTTCCTAATGTTTCAATGGAATGTCATACTGAAGGACACAATCAAAGCCCTCCCGACAGATGGCCATGCAACCCCTGCATGAACAGCTTTCAGAAGCCGCATATTCCATTGCTGAATAATTCCTACCATTGAGAAGTTCTTCCTAATGTTTCAATGGAATGCCATACTGAAGGACAAAACCAAAGCCCTCCTGACAGAGGGACATGCCGAACAACCTCCATGTTTGATTGCCGAACAATTCTTACCATTGAGAAGTTTTTCCCAATGTTTCAATGGAATGTCATACTGAATGACACAATCAAAGCCCTCCTGACAGAGGGCCATGCCACCACTGCATGAACAATCTCCATATTTCACTGCCGAACAATTCTTACCATTGAGAAGTTTTTCCCAATGTTTCAATGGAATGTCATACTGAATGACACAATCAAAGCCCTCCCAAGAGATGGCCATGCCGCCTCCGGAGGGGAGGAGCCTCCACCAAAGGCCAAGGCCGCATATTCCATTGCTGAACAATTCCTACCATTGAGAAGTTCTTCCTAATGTTTCAATGGAATGTCATACTGAATGACACAATCAAAGCCCTCCCGACAGATGGCCATGCCGCCTCCGGAGGGGAGGAGCCTCCACCAAAGGCCAAAGCCGCATATTCCATTGCTGAACAATTCCTACCATTGAGACGTTCTTCCTAATGTTTCAATGGAATGCCATACTGAATGACACAATCAAAGCCCTCCTGACAGATGGCCATGGCACCTCTGCATGAACAACCTCCATGTTTCACTGCCGAACAATTCTTACCATTGAGAAGTTTTTCCCAATGTTTCAATGGAATGCGATAAAGACACAATTAAGGCCCTCTTGACAGATGGCCATGCAACCCCTGCATGAACAGCCTTCAGAAGCCGCATAGTCCACTGCCGAACAATTCCTACCATTGAGAAGTTCTTCCTAATGTTTCAATGGAATGCCATACTGAATGACACAATCAAAGTCCTCCTGACAGATGGCCATGCCACCTCTGCATGAACAACCTTCATGTTTCACTGTCAAAAAATTCTTACCATTGAGAAGTTCTTCCCAATGTTTCAATGGAATGTCATACTGAATGACACAATCAAAGCCCTCCCGACAGACGGCCATGCAACCCTGCATGAACAGCCTTCAGAAGCCGCATATTCCATTGCCGAACAATTCCTACCATTGAGAAAGACACAATCAAAGCCCTCCTGACAGACGGCCATACTGAAAACCCCCCACCAAATATGGCTGCATATTCCATTGCCAAACAGTTCTTACCATCAAGAAGTTCTTCCTAATGTTTCAATGGAATGTCATACAGAAAGACACAATCAAAACCCTCCTGACAGATGGCCATGCAACCTCTGCATGAACAACCTCCAGAAGCCACATATTCCATTGCTGATCAGCACTTGCCATCAAGAAGTTCTTCATATGTTGCAGTTGACCACCTTGATGAGCATTGAATGGCCTTGCAGCTTCAAAGCCTGGTTGCTTCCTGCCTGGGGGAATCCTTTGTTGGGAAGTGTTAGCTGGCTCTTATTGTGTCCTGTCTGGAATTCCTCAAACAGACAAGAACTCTTGTCTGTTTGAGGCAAATGTGAATGTTGCAATTGGCCACCTTGACTAGCATTGACTGGCCTTGCAGCTTCAAAGCCTGGCTGCTTCCTGCCTTGGGGAGGGGGGGAATACTTTGTTAGGCCAAAACTCCTGGAAGGCCAAAGTTTGCCTATGCCTGGTCTAACTGGAAGCAGCTCTCCAGAACTTCCATTATGGAGATAATAGGGCCAAACTGCATTCTATGGCAGCGTATTTGAATGATATGCTAAGAGTGACAATAAGAATGGCCCGCCCTCTTGGATGAGTTTTCTAAAATGGTTTGTCGCGCCCGCCCGCACCGCATTTGTCGTCCCTATTCCGCGCCTGCGCACACGAGAAGGCCCTTTTGGTTGCTTTTCGGAAGTTGTACGTCGCGCCCGCCTGCTCCTCGTTGTCCCCACCCCATATCTACGCATGCGCAGACGCGGCCGGCAGCGAGAAGCGACAAGATGGCGGCCGCCGGCCGTTTTTGGGGCTTAGTCGTGGCCTTGTGCGTTTTGGCCGCCTCTTTCGCCGCCGAGGAGCCCAAGAAACCCCCCTCCAAGCCTGCGAAGAAGAAGGACATTCGGGATTACAATGACGCCGACATGGCGCGGCTGCTGGAGCAGTGGGAGGTAGGTGTGAGGCGGACGAGGAGGCCTTTCCCCTCACTTCCATTAGAGCAGCGGTCCCCAAACTAAGGCCCCGGGGCCGGATGCGGCCCTCCAAGGTCATTGACCTGGCCCCCACCCTCAGTTTTAGACTTCGCCTCGCCCAAAGTCTAAAATGACTTGAAGGCACACAATACCAACAATCCTACTTAACTTGCCTTTCTCATTGGCCAGAAGCAGGACCACACTTCCCATTGAAATCCTGATAGGTTTATGTTGGTTAAAATTGTTTTTATTTTTAAATATTGTATTGTTCTTTCATTTACTAATATTGTGCTATGGGAATAATTGAATATATTGTGTATACATATAATATTGATACTAATATAATGTAATGCAACATAATACTAATAATTATACAATATAATAATATTAATTATACATTATATATTAAATGTAATATTACTAATATTATGGTAGTGGTACAGTAGAGTCACTAATCCAAGCTAAACGGGCTGGCAGAAGCTTGGATAAGCGAATAACTTGGATAATAAGGAGGGATTAAGGAAAAGCCTATTAAACATCAAATTAGGTTATGATTTTACAAATTAAGCACCAAAACTTCATGTTATACAACAAATTTGACAGAAAAAGTAGTTCAATACGCAGTAATGTTATGTTGTAATTACTGTATTTACGAATTTAGCAACAAAATATCACGATATATTGAAAACATTGACTACAAAAATGGCTTGGATTATCCAGAGGCTTGGATAAGCGAGGCTTGGATTAGTGAGACTCTACTGTATAGGATAATATAGTAATATATAATGCTAATATTGTGCTATGCTAATAATATAATATATTGTATGTACATGCAACTTGTAAGCCGCTCTGAGTCGCCTTCGAGGTGAGAGAGGGTGGGGTATAAATGTAGTAAATAAATAAATAAATAGTTGTTGTTGGGTTTTTTTTTTGCACTACAAATAAGACATGTGCAGTGTGCATAGGAATTTGTTTGTATTTTTTTTTCAAATGATAATTCGGCCCCTCAACAGCCTGAGGGACCATGAACCAGCCTTCCACTTTAAAAGTTTGAGGACCCCTGCATTAGAGCATGGGCAAACTTGGGCCTTCCAGGTATTTTGGACTCCAACTCTCACCATTCCTGACAGCCTCAGGCCCCTTCCTTTTCCCCTCGGATTCGAACCTGTGACCTTTCGGTCTACAAGTTCAGCAGCTCAGCGCTTTAATGCACTGCGCCATCGGGCGCTCCTAGTATAGACTCATACAATTCAGTTCATTTGAGTTCAATCTGCATTATAATAGTCTACATTGATCATATAATCCTATGCTATCCAAAACTTATATTGGAGATACATATTTGGCTGGAGTTATACTTAAAAATGTACCTGTTCTAATTTACATAATAATTCAGTTTAAGAACAAACCTACAGAACTTATTTTGTCTGTAACTTGGGGACTGCCTGTAACCTGTAACCATCATCCCTCTGCACTATCTGTGCTGCCAAAGACAGAGAGGGGTCTGCATGTAGGAAGCCACATACATCTCACTCTCAAATTACATGCACAGGAAACACTCCATGCAACAAACCTATATTTTTACTTTAGCAAGATGATTAGAGTATAAAACAACACCCACACCTGAAACAATAGCAATATAGAACTTTTTATAACCTTTTATACACAATGCTTGTGTATTAGAAATGCCTATAGTTGCACCTAGAAATTACTGAAGCGTTTCTTCTTTTCCAAGGCATTCTTAGCCATCCTCGTGTTTGTTTTCCAAATAGAAAGATGATGATATAGAAGAAGGGGATCTTCCAGAGCATAAGCGCCCATCTGCACCAATAGATTTCTCTAAGATTGACCCCAGCAAGCCTGAGAACATTTTGAAAATGACAAAGAAAGGGAAGACTATTATGATGTTTGCCACAGTGTCTGGGGAGCCTACTGAAAAAGAGACAGAAGAAATTACAAATCTGTGGCAGGGGAGTCTTTTCAATGCCAACTATGATGTACAGAGGTAAGCATTTTGCCCCAAAACTTTTTGCTGTTTGATTTAATTTTTATTTTTTAAAAGTAGGTATTTATTTATTTACTACATTTATATGCCGCCCTTCTCATCCCAAAGGGGACTCAGAGCGGTTTACAAATTCCATTCACACACAATACATTATATTATTAGCATAGTACAATACTAGCATTAAATTACTATATTGTACTATATCATTACATTGTAATATTATTAGTAATATTACATTTAATATATAATATATAATTAATATTATTAAATTGTATTATATTGTAATACATTATAATATTATCAATATTATATGTATATACAATATATTCTATTATTATATATTATAAATTAAGTTGTATATTATATACTATATATACAGTAGAGTCTCACTTATCCAAGCTAAACGGGCCAGCAGAAGCTTGGATAAGCGAATATCTTGGATAATAAGGAGGGATCAAGGAAAAACCTATAAAACATCAAATTAGGTTATGATTTTATAAATTAAGCACCAAAACATTATGTTTTACAACAAATTTGACAGAAAAAGCAGTTTAATACGCAGTAATGTTATGTTGTAATTACTATATTTACTAATTTAGCACCAAAATATCACGATATATTGAAAACATTGACTACAAAAATGGCTTGGATAATCCAGAAACTTGGATAAGTGAGGCTTGGATAAGTGAGACTCTACTGTATATATATTAGCATAGCATGTTACTGGAGGTATGGGCCTCCAGCTGATGCCGAAGGACACAAGATGGAACAGTCTTCCCAGCTCCCTCTGCTCTGGCCCCAGAGCGTCAGTTGGCAGTGGGAGAGGGACCTCCAGCTGATGTTGAAGGAGAGAAGATGGAACTGTCTTCCCGACTCCCTCTGCTCTGGCCCCAGAGCATCAGTTGGAACTGACTTTACCTCTAAGAACATTATATCAATCTTTTGTAATAAAGTAGAGGGGGAGGCTCCCAGATTTTGTGGATGTTGTTTTATACTCTAATAATCTTGCTAAAGTAAAAACATAGGTTTGTTGCATGGAGTTGTTTCCTGTGCATGTAATTTGAGAGTGAGGTGTATGTGGCCTCCTACATGCAGACTCCTCTCTGTCTTTGGCAGCACAGATAGTGTAGAGGGATGATGGTTACAGATTACAGGCAGTCCCCAAGTTACAGACAAAATAAGTTCTGTAGGTTTGTTCTTAAACGGAATTATTATGTAAATTAGAACAGGTACATTTTTACGTATAACTCCAGCCAAATATGTATCTCCAATATAAGTTTTGGATAGCATAGGAAAAGGTTAACACCCCTGTAGAGCTTGCTTTGATGTCTGTGGCCGTGTTCTGAAGATTTCACATCACTTTTTGCCCCTATAATAATTGGATTTTGAAATATTTGGCTTGTTGTGGAAACAAGGATACTTCAGTGGAGACACCTTGAGTCTTTCAGGAGTGAACTTCCCTTCTGAGGGTAGATTTTTCTCACTTCCTGTTGTCTCTCTCTCTCTCTCTCTCTCTCTCTCTCCCCCCCCCCCCCCCCCCCCCCGTTCTTAACCAAATCGCATGCCTGTAACTTGGGGACTCCATGTATTCCCCTTCACTGTTGACGGTTTCCTTTGTCTCAGCCCAATTTTTTAAAGTTCCTAAATATGTGTATTTTGCATATTCAGTACAAATTTCTGACAAAGTTTTGCTATAACTGCAGTTGTGCTGATTTCTAAGCAAATCCAACATTTTAAAACTAGAACAAAAATGGGAAAGCCTTTTACTTCCAGATGTTTTGGGCAATCACATCTCTATTTGGTCATGGTACATTATCCTTTCTGAAATCCAATACATCTGAAGGGCAAAAGATTTTCCATCTCTGAAGTAGGGGGTGAGTTTTCAACCCCAGGGCTGAGAAAGGTGGTATATAAATACACTAAATCAATAAATAAAGTTGTGTAGCTGCCCTTACCCTGTTTCCCCGAAAATAAGACAGTGTCTTATATTAATTTTTTCTCCCAAAGTTGTGCTAGGTCTTATTTTCAGGGGATGTCTTATTTTTTCATGAAGAAGAATTTACATTTATTGTTGAACAAAAATTGAACATTTGTTATATACTGTACAATAGTTGTCATCTCAAACCAGCATAACCAGACAAACTGTGAATCCTATCAAGAATTTATTACTACCATTATTTCCATGTTCTACAATCTATGGTACGTATGCTTCCAAACAAAACCTTTGCTAGGTCTTACTTTCAGGGGAGGCCTTATATTTAGCAATTCAGCAAAACCTCTACTAGGTCTTATTTTCTGGGGATGTCTTATTTTCGGGGAAACAGGGTATGAGTCTTCAATCACAATATTAAATTTTGCTGGTAGATTTTAACCTGAAAGATACCTATTAATAATTGTTCATCTAGCACTGTTTCAATTTTTTCCTTTTATATTATTCTCTGGACACATTTATTTTTCACCTCTTTTGAATAAAAGGCACATGTACAGTAAAAAAAAACCTGCAGAGAAATCACTGTGGAGGTAAACAGGGTTTCACTCAAAAATAATTGCCACAGAAATTGCAGTCTGTTTCAAAAAACCTACATTTGGTGCCAGGCATTTACCTAGCTTGTTTTGAGATTATTTGTTACGATAATATTCTGTACAATATAATGTAAATAAGCCAATATTTCATTACAAAATAGTCCCTGCATATGTGAACCAGAATTTTGATGTCAGAGAGAGAGAAACACACACAGAATATTATTTTGATTATCTCAGATAGTAGCAGTAAAATACTGCTGACATCATGTATCACATAACATTCAGGCATTCATTGGCTGTAATCTTTACAAATTAATTTTCACAGTTGCATCTATAACTGTTTTAATAAATAAGCAATTTTTGGCACAAAGGAACTGCTTCCTTATGTTGTGTCAGTTTTTTAAAATTGGGTGTATTGCCTGCATTTTGAATAGAAGATAAATTGCAATGTTACCTCTGAAATAACATTGCAGATTTTATCAGTTCTTGGAGGAGCAGAATTCATAAACATGCCAATGTGCCACATAATATTTGGGTTATTTCTGACTAGGAGCCACTTGGAAATTAAATTTCAGAGGCCTTAAAATAATCAAAGCTCTTTTGGAAAATTTCAGGTTTATCGTTGGCTCAAATCGCGCCATCTTCATGCTTCGTGATGGAAGCTATGCATGGGAGATCAAAGACTTCCTGATAAATCAAGAGAGGTGTGCTGATGTAACTCTGGAAGGTCAGGTGTACCCTGGCAAAGGAGCCAAGGAGAAAGAAAAAAACAAAAATAAGTCTAGGCCTGAAAAAGCCAAAAAGAAAAAAGATACTGAAAAGAAATCTGAAACATTCAAAGACAATAATCACGCAAGCAAACCAAAAGAAGATCTATGATGTCAAATACATTGCACTGATTATTAGAAGGAGTTTTGGAGAGAGGAACAGAGTTGGAATGGGTTTCCAGGTTGTGATGATCAAGGCGGCAGTTTACTTATTAATGTGAAGCATATATTTAGTAACAACAAAGTTAATAGTTAATATCTGGGGACTGCCTGGTGAGCAGCAGCTCATCTACTCTCAGTTAATTGTTTAACTGTAAAATTGGAAAGTATGTGTAATTTCAGTATTGGGGACTTTGCCAAATGGAGAGGAAGAATTCTCCTTTAGAGTCCTGTTTAGCAAGTTTCAAGGAAACAGCAACATGAATAATTCAAGGGTGATGAAGAGATTGACAAAAAGGTACCTACATTTCTTGCATTTTCTACTATATTCCAGTATTTTAATTAGTTCAGGTAATAAGTATGTTTTCATTGGGTCTCAATATGGAAATTCTCAGAATATTACTGAACGAACAAAATACTAGAAGCACAGTTTTGAGGGACATGAGTATTTTGTCTGTTCTTATTCCATATAGTAGCAGTCAAATCCTGCTAAAATGAGACTTGTTTTCTGTTGCATTAACAGGACTAGAGGTATGAGCTATCTTGGGTCAAACTGGGAGAGAGGCAGAATATAAATTAATTAAAATAAAGGGACCATTTCACTTACTGCCTTACTCTCTTAGCAGTTGATAGGAAAATAGTAAAGGGTACTATTAATTTGAAGCCACCTGGAAATATGTTTCAGGGCTTATCCTTGTTTTTGAGATTGTGTTTGTTTAAGGATGTTAAACAAGAACAACATCCTAGAACAGAAGCCTATTCCAGGTTAGGGACTTTTTATCCTGAATGCAGCTTTTGAGTTATTCTGCCAAAAAAGCCCACTTAAGATACTTAAAATATCCTCCTTTGAGATTTATTTTAAAGGGTTTTTAAAACACTCAAGGGCTTCTTGTCAACATGAATGATCCTTGCAGAATGCCAATAAATTTATATGCCTTTCAAAGCAGATTCCTGTTTTTTTAAAAAAACAGAAAATGTGTTCCTCCTACTATGCATCATTGCATCTTTGATCATCTCAGAATGAAGGTGCAGTGATATTTGCAACTGCAACTTGTTTTACACTTGTACATCAAAACTAACCTGAAAATAGGGCCAAATGAATAGATATATATGGTGTTTATTAAGGAATGTGTATTTGGGTGTTACTTCTTTAAGATAAATTGTATAGGTGACTCTGATGACTGCGTTGCAAGTAAGAATAGCTTGAGGAGGAAAAGGCTCTTGGGGTAAGTTTACTTTGAGAATTTGAAGTAATGTTGACATTTTATTTTATGAGTATATCTTTAAGGCTGGAGCATCCGCCAGAACTGTTGTAGGCAGTTGCAGAGCTTGGAAGCAATTAATAACAAATAACAATTTCTTTGTTGTAGATATATATTTGAAGGACTGAGGCTTGTTTTTTCATCGCTTGCTTTCAGCTTTAATTTTAACATCCCCAATTATTATTGGTAATACATAGTAATAATGACCTTATTATCAGTATTACTATTATTGTAATTCTTACCATAGGGATGTGGGAGCACTGGACTCACAAATATTTTGGTTTACAAAACATCTATCATGCCCCTCCATTATGACGAATGATAGCAGACTATAGAAGCTGGTCTAGAAAACATCTTGGGGACCAAATATTCCCCACCCAGTTTTATAAGATGATTTATGAGGAGTACTATTGCAATTACTCTTTGCAAAGACATGAAAATAAACAGGAACTTCCCAGTTTTTCCAGTCCAGTCAGATGGGTCCACAAAACTTTATTGAATTCTTCATTTGAGCCACTAAGAGATGTACCATTAACATTTGTCTTCTGGAAAATACCCCTCTTTCATCTTTAAATTCTGCTTTCCCCATGCTCAGGAAGGGATTTTCTCTTTCTTCAGTTGGATCTGTCAAAGCCATTGGAGCAGGATTGGCCTGTACCAGATACCAGAAGAGCCATAAAGTTTTATTAAAAAGACAAAAGACCTTAGATCTTTAGGCTTTGTTTTGGTGCCGTTGTGTGCCTTCAAGTCATTGCTGACTTATGGTGACCTTAAGGCAAACTTACCAGTTTAGGATTTTCTATAAATTAAGACTTGTGAGACATGCTTGGGAATGCACTTTTACATGGAAAGCGACAGCACACCACTGGTTAAACATAAGGAAAATATGTAAAGTAGGTTACCCGGCATGATATGCTTAAAATAGTTAGCTCTGTATCTATTTTTGCTGTTGAAATATGTCGAGTATAGGAATCTTAAGTACACTTGCTTTCTCTGAAATCTGAACATTTGTCTCTAATCCATTTTAAATTATATTGATAGGATCTTCCAAGGCAGTATTGATTGCTTTAGGCCCTTAGGCTATGAAGTTGTTGCTTTTTTGAAGTTGTATTGCTTCTAGGCCAAGCTTAAGATGTCACAGAGGGTTTTAAATGCCTTTCCAGTAAAGAGATTCCTCTTACTGGGGCAGATTTACAATAGGTCAAACTCTCCAGCGTAGCTGAGCCCTACATATATTTCATACACAGTTTATAGAAAGGATAATTCTGTTACTTTTCCAAAATCGCATGTATACCAGCAGCTCATTACAAGAAAGTAATCAAACACAAACCATGACAAAAGTGTTCAAAGATTGCATCGAAACTTTTAATCCAGTAAATGGTGTGTTCCAAATAGCTGGCTGTTAAATTGTAAGCAAATACATTTGGAAGTAACATTGCAATTTTTTAAAAAATCATTACAAAAACTGGATGCCAAGAGAGTACCACATTCTGTGGCCATGAGAAATTTTTCAAGTGCAAAGCAGACAATCTGAGATGAGTTTCCAAGTCCTTGTTCCTTGGCAAACTCCATCATAGCTTTGCTCTCTTCAGATTTAATCCTTTTTTTAGTGCCTTTGCAATAAATAAATAGAAAATATATCTCTTTATTTGGACAGGAACGTTAAGAAAATATACAAAACACTATACATCTAGTTCCGAAAAAGGACCAGCTATTTCGGGTAAACAGGCATGTGCACACCAAAAACCCTCTTAAAGAATGATGTCCATTGGGTGAAGGTTCGAGGGAAGCAATTTGCTACATTACAGCCTTTGAAAAGCAGTGATTCACGAGTTGTGAATGGTCAATTCTTATAATAATTATTATACATCCTAACATCAGTTGGTCATGTAACTACGAAAGGGCACATATAGAAACAGTTTGGTGATACTGAGTTGGTTCTTGAAAAGAAAAAAATAACTGGTTGATGGCTGCTGAGATTTGGCTTTCTAATTCAAGTAGGGGAAATTCAGATACATTGATTTAGATGCCAAAGCACGGGATCAAAACTATTGTGCTGATGTCCCATGGATATTTCTAATCATTATATGTAACACAGTCCAACAAAAATAATTATCTTGGTTTTTAGACCTCTTCTTTGAACTTCTGATTCAGGAAATAGCACTGGAGAGACTGCACCAATTTTAGTTTTTTAAATATGGCTATCACGATTTTCTGTGGACAAGCCGAGGAAAGTTGGTATATGGCATGTGATCTGTATCTCAAAAACTCGAGCTGACGGGGAAAACTGGTGCCATTTTTGGAATCAACAGGTCAGATATACCCAGAAACGGGTCTAACATTTGAGGCACCAAAATGTATATTGTTCAGTGTTACTGGTTTTGTTTGTTTGTTAGAACTTGCAACATTTTTGGTGCTAAGGAAAGGAACAGCACAATATTTACTTATCACCATTAACTGACTTTTTTATCCAGACAATCTCAAGGTTTTGTGAAGACTAGCAAACAATCTCTTGTACATGTTGTGAATTGTCAAGTTTGTGTACTAGTTATTTTACTTTCTTTTGTAAGAAATGCTAAATCACCAAAGTGCCACTGATAGTAATTCGGCAGATCACTGGTATTTGCTTGTACTTCCCCACAGTTATTAAATAGGTGTTTGGCCTTGTTAAGCTGGCCCTTTACACTGATTTCAACCACAAGTTGCCTCTGCATGTCCAAGATGACATCCAGGGACTTTTGGTTGGTAAGACAGGGTAAAACCAATTAACCCAGTTCTTGCAATTGCTGTAGCTTGGAACAGAACATGTAAACAGCTCAGCTGAATCCAGGACTGGTCCAAAATAGTAGTGCTCTGGCCCAGTCCTGGATTATGATGTACCTGTTTATGAGCCCTGTGACCCATTTAACACTTAACAAACTTCCCTTTTGTGTTCAATGTCCGCAGTGTCCCTTCAAGAGGCCCAACATTCTAGAAAGTTGTGGGGTTCCAACAGTTCTTTTGCTAGCTGTTTAATAGAATTAGAAGTAAAACTTTTTCCTGAGTAGTTGTTTTAAAACATTAAAAATAAGTATTTGAAGGCTAAAGTAGGAGAAGCAGCACTGTGTACCTGAGACCCCTGTGCACAAACACGAGATAGGCTGTAATTCTACTACAATGAATGTGAAATTAAAGATTAGGAACCTAATTGTACCTAATCAAGGCCCCATCTCTTCCAGTATTCTGTTCACACAGTGGCAAACTCAATGCCTTTCAGAAAGGACATGGCTACAAAGGATGAACTCCTCCTTGCCTTCATGTTTGTCTGTGAGAAGAGGACAATTGATTCATTCTTCAAAAGCAGATCAATGAACTTGACTTAAAGTGGTTCAGGAATGCTGGTGGGCCGATGCGGCCTCTTAATTCATTTATATAAGATTTCTTTTATGTACATCAACAAAATATATTACATCTTTTAAGGGCCACGGGCACTGCTGTCCTCAATGTCTTCTCTGTTGAGGATGCGTTGTTGAGAAAAGCAGAACGATGACATAGACAAATTCCTCACAATTTCATTTTCTTCACCACTGGAACTGGCAAAGCTTGGAAGATCCTCACTGCCTCATCGTCTGTTTTCAGTTTTACCCAGTATGGACGGAAGCTGCCCTTGTATCCAACAAAAGCCAATTTATCTATTTGAAGGGAAGAAAAAGGTAAGAACAGTGGATGAGAAGAAGTATATTTATAGCAACAAGTTACTCTACCAACATTGTATTTGTGTTAACAGGCCTTTAATGCCAAGGATTACACATGGGGGGGGGGGGGGGATTTGTGCTAATTGTGAACTGGAAGATGAGCCAAATCAGTGTTCAGTGGAATTCAGTTATAACTATTGGTATTTTCTGCAGTTTTTTAATTCAAAATGGAAATGCTGATCAAGCAGATTGTTGATGGTACTTTAGGGACATGGAATAGACTGAGTATGCACATTAGCAGAAGCCTGTTGAACATGTAGCCCAGCGGCTGGATGTGGCCTGCCCAAGGAGTTGTGGAACAATAGAGGAACAAAGAACAAAGCAGCAAAAGCATAGTGCCGTGTTCGCTGCCCTCGGCTCCATGCATCCAGCACCTAGGGCTTCCAACCTTGCCATTGCACCTCCATGAAGGGAAAGAGGAAAACCAGCTAGAGGGTTAGATTCTACACCTGTATTTGGCTTCTCTCTCTGGAGACAACATGGGGAGACAGGAAGAAGCCTATGTGCCAAGAGAACTTATGCCCTGTCCAAGGAAAGAGAAAGAGAGAGGCTGGCAGTAGCAGCCCAGATGGATGAAGCTGCACATATCGGCTGCAGCATGAAAGGTCCGAGGTTGGGTATACTTTCTGGGGGCTGGCCCATTTTCCTCCAGCTCAGCCGCAACTCCTGGACCTCTTAATTTTTGTAATGAAAAATCTGTGTGCAAAAATCCAGCTGAGCTAGTAGAACCTTGCAAAGATTCGCTGATTTGTTGCTGCAACTCGCAAAGACTCTCCAGAGAAGTCTATGTGTTGGTCTGGATCTGCACTGCCAAATAATGCTGTTTGAAGTGCACAACATGGTCAGTGTCGATCAGGGGTCCCCAAACTAAGGCCCATGGGCCGGATGTGGCCCTCCAAGGTCATTTATCTGGCCCCTGCCCTCAGTCTGAAATGACTTGATGTCACACAACAACAACAATCCTAATTAACTTGACTATCTCATTGGCCAGATGCAGGCCCACACTTCCTATTGAAATCCTGGTAGGTTTATGTTGGTTAAAATTGTTCCTATTTTTAAATATTGTGGGGGGTTTTTTTGTACTACAAATAAGATATGTGCAGTGTTCGTAGGAATTTGTTCATTTTTTTTCAAACTATAGTCCGGCCCCCCAGCACTCTGAGGGACTGTGGACTGGCCCTCTACTTTAAAAGTTTGAGGACCTTGGTGTAGATCCATCTAATACATTGCATTATATGGGACCATACTGACTATATTATGCGGTTCAAACTGCATCATTTGGCAGTGCTGATCCAGCTTTTGGCTCCATCTGCACAAGGACTGTAATCCAGTTTGAAGTTATTCCAGGCTCTGGAAGGATCCTGAACAAGCAACGCCATGTTGTTCCACACTTTCTGATCATTTCTTTTAGTTTTGGTGGAAGGAAAAGCAGGAGCCCACTGGAGCTCTAAAATACCAGGAAGCATACAAATTAACAACCTCAAATATTGAGATGTCAAGTTCTTTAACATTAAGTTTACCTTTTAATTTAAAGCCTGTCTCTGCTCCAAGCCTGTCCAGGATTTTAGTCCATGGGCTTTTTGTGTTTAATTTTCCTTTGGATGTTATCACCACTATGGAACTAGAGGAAGAAAAAAAAAGTGTATTAACCCATTGAGACGTTTATCAATTGAGAGTACTGCTGGAAGTCATCCGGGGCCCTCCAAATGAGACTTAACTATGCAAATGGTCTGGTTTTAGTTTTTTAGTTTATTAAGGAGTCAGATGACAATGTTGACACCACCTTCATCTTGAAATGCGCACAATAACAGTATTTTCCAATGGCTTTCATTTGATTCTTAGAAAATGTGCTAAAGGTAAATAGATACACACTGTTTTCTGAGCAAGACCACCAAGTGCGCTCAAATTAGAAGAATTTTGGAATTCTTGGAAACTTTGACCCTGCAGGTGTTTTGGACTTCAACTCCCACCATTCCTAACAGCCTCAGGCCCCTTCCTTTTCCCCCTCAGCCGCTTAAGCGGCTGAGGGGGAAAAGGAAAGGGCCTGAGGCTGTTAGGAATGGTGGGAGTTGAAGTCCAAAACATCTGGAGTGCCAAAGTTTGCCCATGCCTATGCTACAGCAAGATGTCAGGTGTGTATGCCATTCACTTACTTGTCCCGGATGTTATTGACATAGTTTTCTATCTGCGCTGGAATTCCTTGCAGAATGGAGTTTCTGAAACTCGTCTGATCAACGATTTTTCCATTGTGCCCATCAATCACAACTACTTGGATCCCGTCTTCAGAAAGATGAAACTTTTTTCCTTCAACCTACATAGTGAATTAAAGGGGGGGAAATCCATTATAACCTTAGAATCCTAGAGACACACATTCCTTTTCTGTACCCAATCATAGATTTTGATGTTCACCAAAAGAAAAGAAAAACACATTTTTAAAAAAGGGCTCTTTTCTTGCTTGACAGCAAGTTAAATGATTGAATACAATAAACCAGAATTCACCAAACAACCTTGGGCAAAAAATAATAATACTTACGGAAATATATGCGAAGTCATCCCGGAGATGGAAATATCTAGTCTTGTAGCTATCGATCTTCACTTCCACAAAATGGTCCCTCTTCTATTGTAAAGAATAGAAAATTTTGTTGGTCTTTGTACTATTTTTCCAAAACATTTCCTCACTAAAAGCTTTTTCTCTATATGGTGTGGTTTTGAAATACAGTAGAGTCTCACTTATCCAACACTCGCTTATCCAACATTCTGGGTTATCCAACGCATTTTTGTAGTCAGTGTTTTCAATACATCGTGATATTTTGGTGCTAAATTTGCAAATACAGTAATTACTACATAGCATTACTGCGTATTGAACTACTTTTTCTGTCAAATTTGTTGTTTAACATGATGTTTTGGTGCTTAATTTGTAAAATCATAACCTAATTTGATGTTTAATAGGCTTTTCCTTAATGCCTCCTTATTATCCAATATATTCACTTATCCAACATTCTGCCGGCCTGTTTATGTTGGATAAGTGAGACTCTACTGTAAATCCATGGTTTTCATGATCCATAAAAGTCTCATAGAAGAAATGACAACGAATTAGAAAGTTCCAGGCTCCATATGGAAGGAGTAACCTTGGATATTGATACTCGAGGCCAAAGTGTACCACACTCTTTATTATTCATTCAGGTTTGAAATTATGCTGAAATGGGTAATGTTTGATCAAAAACTCCTGTTGAATGAGGTTCTAAAGCATATCCATATCCTCCAATGTTTCATAGATGAAATTGGGGACTTGTCGCCAAGTAATATCAGAGTGTGGTCAAGATAGAAAAAAGTTATTAATAGGAAGATCATACAATCCTAGGAAGAGCTGCAGGAGTTTGCTTTTGTCAACCTACTGGGAAGAATAAGGTTCTGCCCCTTTCCTTTCGCCAACTGGATTAATTGAGTGAAAACTTGGAAATACAACACCTAGCACTGAAGAGTGCCTCATAATGAGTGTAGTAATAGGGTTACGATAGTTTGAATGACCTGAAGCATCTCCCTGTTGTTTACCTATCCTGCCCCCTCTGTGATGTAAGCTGGTACTTTTAGGGATGTTTCTCTCCATCTCTCCTCCCTATAAGTCATCTCTTGGCCTTCTAAGCTGTAACTAGGTAAAAGTAAAGGTTTTCCACTGACGTTAAGTCCAGTCATGTCTGACTCTGGGGGTTGGTGCTTATCTCAATTTCTAAGACAAAGAGCCGGCATTGTCCATAGACATTGTCCATGTGCCCGGCATGACTGCATGGAGTGCCGTTGCCTTCCCGCCGGAGCAGTACCTATGGATCTACTCACATTTGCACGTTTTCGAACTGCTAGGTTGGCAGAAGCTGGGGCTAACAGTAGGTGCTCACCCTGTCCCCCAGATACAGACCTGCAACCTTTCGATCCGCAAGGTCAGCAGCTCAGCGCTTTAACATGCTGCACCACCTGGAGCTCCAAGCTGTAACTAGGTCAGATTAAAACCCCGAGTAACTTTCCTATCTTGGAGTTCCGGCATTAGAGCTTCGTTTCTTTCTCCAAGTCATTAACATGTTAGCTCCTTAAATGTAGTTATCTAACCTCTGAATGCAATCTGACAAAAACTATTTTTGCACTTTGCAGCATGGGGCCCAAGGGCATGATTGCATCCCGGTCCCAGAACGTCCGACAAATCAAAATGTTCCTGCTTTCTTTAACAAGTTTTGAAGTGACTTAGATGTAACTTAAGGTGAGACAGACTGATGGGGAGCATGCTCAGCTCTGTGCCTTTTCACTATTCGATGTCAAGCCCTGAGAGGCCATTGGCAAGTGGAAGGCAACTGGGCAGAAGGAATTGCCGCTTATCTTTTTCCTAAAGAGAAATTGGAGCCCCTGGTGGTGCAGTGGATTAAACTGCTGAACTTGTTGACTGAAAGGTTGGCATTCAGATCTGAGGAGCTTCTGCCAACCTAGCAGTTTGAAAACATGCAAATGTGAGTAGATCCATAGGTACCGCTTCTGCGGGAAGGTAACGGCTCTCTATGCAGTCATGCTGGCCACATGACCTAGGAGGTGTCTACGGACAACACCGGCTCTTCGGCTTAGAAATGGAGATGAGCACCAACCCCCAGAGTCGGACACGACTTGACTTAATGTCAGGGGAAAACCTTTACCTAAAGAGAAAGGGGAAAGGAATGGAATGGTGGTAGTTTTGGATGAGATGTCAGGAGCTAGATAATTGCAGCTTAGTTCCCACTGAACAGAAGATATCTGGATGCTTCAGGGAACCAACAAGGTGCAGTGGTTTGAGTGTTGGTGAAGGACTACAGGAAAGCAAGATTCAAACCCCTGTTCAATCATAGAAACCCTGAGCAAGTTGTATGCTCTTAGACTTGGAGGAAAGCCATAGAAAGGATCACCATAAGCCTGAGTTGGCTTACAACAATATGTGCAAGTTAATGAATATGCAACGCCCAAAATAAATAGCTTCGTTTAACAATCTCCATGCATTTTGATACAACCAAATCAAGAAATGAAAAAATTAACCAGAATCGGTTCATTAAATAAACCAACTGTTCTTACTGAAATTGTGCTAGGAAGCTTCTTGGGCATTGGTACTTCTATAGATGGTTTTTCGGCATGTTTTGGGTAGGCTTTAGCTTCACAGTCACTGCTCTCTGGGTTCCTGGGGATGTTGGCTTTGATTCTGATTCTCTCACAGCCTTTGACCGAGCAGAAGGCAAAGGGCTCTTTTTCATGTTGAGCTCTTAGCTTGAGAAACAATAACCTGCGAAACACATGAAATAAAGAATAACTAGGAGCAGCCGTGGTGACATGGAGAAGGTAAGAAGTGTAGTGCTGCAGAAAGGCAGGCATATTTCACAGCCAGGTAAACATCAGCCCTGGATTTGGCAGAAACATGCCAGATCCGAGGCAGCTCTGGGACATTTATAGATCAGGTTAAACTGTCTGGTGTAGATGAGTTCTACATAAGGGACACAATAACAGCACACTGCTGAAAGTTATGCCATCCATCAGAGAGATATATGATACTCGGATAAATTTGCTGTGCTCTTACCCAGTCTCTTCATCCCAATAGTAGTACCCCTTGGTAGGGTTTCGATACTCAAGTTTGTCCATTTGAAGAGCCGGGTAAAATGTACCAGTTTTGTTTGTTTTCTTCGTAAGCCGATCATGGATATCCGAGAGAATGGAGAATGTTGTCCCCCTAGGATAACAAAACCCAATTGCGATCCAATCATTCCTAAATTAAAAGGGGAAAATGGAAATGTATTAAACTTGTGACAAACGCTCCAAAGCCTATGCTTTAAGCCAAGATGCCAAAAAAAAATAATTTGTATTTCTAAAAAACTTTAAAAATCAGGACAGTAAATGAAGAACAACACTCAGAAAATGGGAATTCCAGACAGGAAACAATCAGGGCCAGCTAACACTTCCCAACAAAGGATTCCCTCAGGCAGGAAGCAAGCAGGCTTTGAAGCTGCAAAGCCATTCAATGCTAATCAAGGTGGCCAATGGCAACATTCACACTTGCCTCAAACAGACAAAGAGTTCTTTCTCCCACCCTGGATGTTATTCCACAGATATATAAACCCCACTTGCCTAGTTTTCCAACAGACCTCACAACCTCTGAGGATGCCTGCCATAGATGTGGGCGAAACGTCAGGAAAGAATGCTGCCGGAACATAGCCATACAGCCCAGAAAACTCACAGCAACCCAATAAATGTAAAGTGGGTCACCAACTCCTGTGATTCGGGAACTATTTTGGCCCACATATTCTCTCAGATATTTATATCTCATGTTTTCACATCCAGAGGGACTTGAGATACTTAGATGAGAACACAGTCAAAGTATGTGTGAGCTTATCAGAACAGTTATTGAAGCTATGCACGAATATCCTTTTTCTGTAGCACCTTTAAACTACATTACTGGACTTGAGTTTTGTCTGTATGGGCCACACTCACTTGTTGAAATTAATAAGCCAGATGGCCAGTTCCTCTGGAGCGGTCTTGTCCCAATGGATGGTGTAGCCTTTCTGCAGAGTGATCACAGGCTGATATTGCTGGTAGTGGGTGCTTTTACTTAGAGCCCCTTCTAAGTATAATGGATGGGTGTAGTAGTCATTTTTTATGATCTTCATCCTCGTGTTGGCTGATTTGTAGGCTTGGATGTATACCTGGAATAGAAAGAAAACCCATTTGTTCAACTACAGTAGAGTCTCACTCATCCAAAATAAACGGGCCAGCAGAACCTTAAGTAAGGTAAAGGTTTCCCCTGACTCTGGGGGTTAGTGCTCATCACCATTTTTAAGCCGAAGAGCCGGTGTTGTCCATAGACACCTCCAAGGTCATGTGGCCATAGGCATGACTGCATGGAGCGCCGTTACTTTCCCACCGGAGCGGTACCTATTGATCTACTCACATTGGCATGTTTTCGAACTGCTAGGTTGGCAGAAGCTGGAGCCAACAGTGGGTGCTCACTCCACTCCTGGGGTTTGAACCTGGGACCTTTTGGTCTCCACCTCAGTGCTTTAACGCACTTCGCCACCGGGGCTTGGATAACCTTACACCAGAACCTTGGATAAGCGAAAATCTTGGATAATAAGGAGATACAGTAGAGTCTCACTTATCCAAGCTAAACGGGCCGGCAGAAGCTTGGATAAGCGAATATCTTGGATAATAAGGAGGGATTAAGGAAAAGCCTATTAAACATCAAATTAGGTTATGATTTTACAAATTAAGCACCAAAACATTATGTTATACAACAAATTTGACAGAAAAAGTAGTTCATTATGCAGTAATGTTATGTTGTAATTACTGTATTTACGAATTTAGCACCAAAATATCACGATATATTGAAAACATTGACTACAAAAATGGCTTGGATTATCCAGAGGCTTGGATAAGTGAGACTCTACTGTATTAAGAAAAAAAGCCTATTAAACATAAAATTGCATTATGATTTTGCAAATTAAGCACCAAAACATCGTGTTTTACAAGAAATTGACAGAAAAAGCAGTTCAATACACAATAATGTTATGTAGTAATTACTGTATTATACCCCAGTCAAAAGAGCCAAATTTAACAGACGGATATCCAATAAGTGCTGGAAATGTGATAAAGAAATAGGAACTTTTTATCACCAATGGTGGAAGTGTAAAAATATTAATAGGTACTGGAAAAATATACATCAGATAACACAAAAAATACTACAAATCAAGTTCCCATTAAAACCGAAAATATATTTACTAGGTATAACAAACCGGAAATTGAAGGAAAATGAAGATAAAATGTTTTTCTTAATGAGTACGGCTGCAAGACTAGTTCTAGCCAAAGTTTGGAAACAAAAAAATGTACCCACTACAGATGAATGGATTATAAAATTGCTGGATTTAATACAAATGGACATTCTGACACAGAAATTAAGTGATGGGGGAAAAAAAGACAGACTGGACAGGCTTCAGAGATTTTATTTAAAAAGGTGGAAATACATTCACAATAAACCTATCTGACGCATGAAGACAAAAACTTCTTGAGAGTCAACTGGAAAAGAAAATGAATGAAAACCAAACAAAACTCCTCAAGAGGACAATGGGAAGTTTTAATATATTTTTTAATATATTTTTTCTCTGTTTTTTTTTTGAGGGAGGTGTTCTTCTTTTTGTTTTTATTCTATATATATTTTTCTTTTTCCCCTTATATTTTCCTTTCTTTCTCCTGTACCCTCATGTCTCTTCACCTATGTTCCCCTCCCCACCTCTTTGCACTATCCCCACCAATTTTGTTTTCCTCGCTTTTGCTGTATTAACACTTATAAATCAATAAAAAATTAAATCCAAAGAAAAAGCCTATTAAACATAAAATTGCATTATGATTTTGCAAATTAAGCACCAAAACATCGTGTTTTACAAGAAATTGACACAAAAAGCAATTCAATGCACAGTAATGTTAAGTAGTAATTATTGTATTTATGAATTCAACGCCAAAATATTGCAACATTTACTACAAAAACAATGACTACTAAAAGGCAGATTGCCTTGGATACAGAACCTTGGATAAGTGAGACTACTGTATATAGCATACCATAGACCTAACCTGTTTTGAAACTTATTATTGACTTCAAAAAATGTTTCTTCTTCCTTGTCAGTGTTTTCTTTTGCAAAGCCTCCCTGCTCTTAATCAAGGGAATGTTTTGCAAAGAGAGACACCCTTGCAAGTCAGGAAGAAGAAAAGTATATATTCATTAATCTTATGAAAGCATTTTCCCCTGAAATATTTGTTAAACTCCTACAGATATATAAACATTAACCCTCTGCAAGCTTTTGCAACCTCTAAGTATCTTTATATGTGTATCTATAATAATAATAATTTTATTTTTATACCCCGCCTCTATCTCCCCAAAGGGGACTCAGGGCAGCTTACATGGGGCCAAGCCCGAATAAAAACAATAGCCATATAAAACACAACAATAGACAAAAAACATGAACAATTATAAAAATTTAAACATCTACCGTGTTTCCCCGAAAATAAGACAGTGTCTTATATTAATTTTTGCTCCCAAAGATGGTCTATGTCTTATTTTCAGGGGATGTCTTATTTTTCCATGAAGAAGAATTCACATTTATTGTGAATGAACATTTATTATATACAGTAGTTGTCATCATAAACCAGCATAACCAGGCAAACTGTGAATCCTATCAAGAATGTCTTGTTACTACCATTATTTCCATGTACAACACTTTATGGTATGTACATTTACCGATCCTGCATGCTCCGGTGTTTTGTTTGTTAGGCATGCTTCCAAACAAAAACTTTGCTAGGTCTTACTTTCGGGGGAGGACTTATATTTAGCAATTCAGCAAAACTTCTACTAGGTCTTATTTTCTGGGAATGTCTTATTTTAGGGGAAACAGGGTGTATACATTAATTTTATAGGGCTTAAAATATTGTAGGGGAAATGCACACATACGAACATAGAGAGAGGGGTGGATTTGCAAATGTTTCAGGGAGAAATGCATATGTGAAATTAGTATCTATAATTATAGATCTATATGTAGCTCTGCACTGTTTATATAATCATTAAATATTTGCCTGTTACTATGTTGGAAGCCGGCCTGAGTCCTCATGGGGAGATAGGGTGGGATCCAAATGAAGTTTTATTGTTATTGTTGTTGTAGTTGTTGTTATTATTAGGTTATTGTTGATACCATAGTTTTTGTTGCCCTTACTTTTCCACTTACAGAGCTAGTTTATTGTTTTTCTTTGAAATACGGTAAATATTCAACATTTAACCTACCTCAATCAATGAAATTTTATTGGTATCTATTTTTATTTTGAAATTTACCCATAGCTGCTGCATTTCCCACCCTCGGCTTACACTTGAGTCAATAAGTTATCCCAGTTTTTTGTGGTAAAATTAGGTGCTTCGGCTTATATTTGGGTCGGCTTATACTCGAGTATATACGGTACTTCTAATGTCTCCTAATGTCTTCTAATGCATGTGCGGTTGTTTCACATGGGCGTAATCTCTCCCTGAAGGGGGTCTTCTGATACCTCCCCTCCCATTGCCCCTCATTCTTACCTGTGCAAACTGTCCACTGCAGATCGAGCCCCTCCAGTCTGGGACATCAATGCAGTCTGAATGCCGGATCAGCCAGTTATCTTCTTTGATCAGGTACGATCCAGGATATTCAGATACAGAGCCGTCTACATCGTGGAAAACAGAAGTTTTGTCTCCATCCATATCCAGCCCATTGAACCAAGGTCCTGGTTCTCCAAAGAATACTCTAGAAGTTATCTAAATTGAAAGACAAAACATACCCGAATGTATTGATTCTGAACTGCTTAGGAACTTAATCTAATTGCCCCACCACCACCCCCTGCCACCAATACAGTTCAGTACAGGGTGATACTAGGCACCTCATTTGGACCAGCTAGTGGATGCATGAATATGTGACATGAGTAGGTAAAGGTAAAGATTTTCCCCTGGCATTAAGTCCAGTCGTGTCCGACTCTGGGGGTTTGGTACTCATCTCCATTTCTAAGCCAAAGACCCAGCATTGTCCATAGACACCTCCAAGGTTGGGTGGCTGGCATGACTGCATGGAGCGCCATTACCTTACTGCCAGAGCAGTGCCTATTGATCTACTTACATTTGCATGTTTTTGAACTGCTAGGTTTGCAGAAGCTGGGGCTAACAGCGGGAGCTCAGCCCGCTCCCCGGATTCAAACAGACGACCTTTCGGCCTGCAAGTTCAGCAGCTCAGCGGATTAACCCAGTGCACGAGCAGGGGCTCCACATGATATGAGCAGAGACCAGCAAACACTGTGGTTTGTGAGCTGACGAGAAACATTTGCTTTGGCATAACGGGATCAGAATGCTGGGTTGGAGAGGGCCTCTTATATCTTCTGCATGTACTTTATCTTATGCTTAAGTTATGTGAAACAGGCTATTTGGGGCCGGGCTGTGGCGCAGGCTGTTGAGCAACCAGCTGCAGCCAGCTGAAACAAATCACTGACCAAGAGGTCATGAGTTGGAGGCCAGCTCGGAGCCTGCGTTTGTCTCTGTCTTTGTTCTATGTTAAAGCATTGGATGTTTGCCTTATATGTGTAATGTGATCCGCCCTGAGTCCCCTTCGGGGTGAGAAGGGCGGAAGATAAATGCTGTAAATAAATAAATAAATAAATAAATAAATGCATTTGTTTGGACAAAGACTTAACAGTCAAACAACCCAACATGACAAAGCTTCTTCCCATTGTTCCTTCCAGAGACTAGAGTATTAGAATCCAAAAGCTGAAACTCCACCTAGTACCTATTATTATTATTATTATTATTATTATGAAAAAAAGTTTATTTATAACCCGCTTCCATTTCCCTGAGGGGATTTGATTCCTATCAAAAATACACAACTAAAGCATCCTTAGAGGTGTCCATTTAGAGGTGCCCATTTCTGTTTAGTTAATCACCGTCAACTTAAGTCAGTCTTCTATAATTGTGTCAGAAGTGACTTGAGAACATACTGCAAATTGCTTCTGGTGTAAGAGAATGGTCAGTCTACAAAGACCCTGCCCAGGAGACGCCCAGATGTGTTAGCTGGGAGGCTTATTTCATATCTCTGCAAACTAGAGCTGACAGACAGGAGCTCACCCCATCTCACTGATTCGAACCGGCAACCTTCAGGTCAGCAACCCAACCTTCAGGTCAACAGTCCAGCCGGCGCAAGGGTTTAACCCATTGTTCCACTCTTCTGGTGACTCTTTGCCTTCCAAATACACTCTGTTATCAACAGCCCTGACCAGGTCTTAGGTCTGTGTCTTTGTTTTCTTATCTCTCTCCAACCATAATGTAGTCTTCTTATTGTCCTAATGCCAAGCATTGTTCTCTTTTCTAGTGGGTCATGTCTTCTCTTGATATGACCAAAGTGTGGTAGTCTGGGTTTAGATCTTAGCTTTTAGGTAGATATCTAGCTTGATTTGCTCTTGAAGTTATTTGTCTTTCCAGTAACACATTTCAAGGGAGATGATTCTTTTCCTGCCACTTTTCTCAATCATAGACAGACAGGATTCCGTGTCAAAGACCTGTATGACCCAAAGCACCCCCTCCAAAATAGTATCTGCTAGTTCACTGCAAAAGTTAACTCACGGGGACATCTTCGAAGAAGATGTTTGTGACGTTGTTGTTTGGGCAGCTCTGCCAGGCGTTGTTCAGTCGGAAGGCCAAGGCACTGGTGTGGCGTCCTTCCAGGGCAGCAAATTTCCGGAACGTGCAATTCTGGACATTGATGGGCCCATCATAAAACTGAATCCCTCTAATTGGGAAATTCCTGGAATACAACAGGTGTAGAGAGAAGGAAGTGGGTGAGTAATCTGGTTGTAATGAGTGACTGTAACTAAAAGCAAAGCAGCAAAGAGAGTCAATACTTTCACACTGAGCTGGAAGAAACCCTGTCCATAATCCCTACCACTTGGGGATTCATATTCATTCAAATCATGTCCTCCTCATGTCTTGGTAGATTATTTGCTTAGCATTCTTAGTAAGAGTTTTCCAAGCTGTATGGCCATGTTCCAGAAGTATTCTCTCCTGACGTTTCACCCATATCTATGGCAGGCATCCTCAGAGGTTGTGAGGTCTGTTGGAAAATAGGCAAGTGCGGTTTATGTATATAACATTGAATGGCATTTGAGCTTCAAAGCCTGGCTGCTTCCAGCCTGGGGGAATCCTTTGTTGGAAGGTGTTAGCTGGTCCTGATTTGTTGCACCTCCTAACAAAACACCCGACACCTCTTCACAAAGGATGCCCCCAGGTAGGGAGCAGCAAGGCTTTGAAGCTGCAAGGCCATTCAATGCTAATTAAGGTGGCCAATTGCAACATTCACACTTGCCTCAAACAGACATAGTTCTTTCTCCCAATCTGTACACTATTCCACAGATATATAAACCTCACTTGCCTAGTTTCCAACAGATCCCATGATCTCTGAGGATGCCTGCCATAGATGTGGGCGAAACGTCGGGAGAGAATGCTTCTGGAACATGTCCAGACAGCCCGGAAAACTCACAACAACCCAGTGATTCTGGCCACGAAAGCTTTCGACAACACATCATAGTTCCTATCCATTACTCTCAGGCCCTTTCTACACTGCCATATAGTCCAGATTATCAAAGCAGATAATCCACTTTATCTGTTTTGAACTGGATTATATGAGTCTATAAACGTCGGGAGAGAATGCTTCTGGAACATGGCCATACAGCCCAGAAAACTCATAGCAACCCAGTGATTCTGGCCATGAAAGCCTTCAACAACACAATCCTGTTAACGTTTCATCACAATTTCCATCAAAGAGGATTAAGGGCAGATTGGCATCTGTTAGAAGGGAACTCGACTCGCAGATAATTTAATTTTTCGCTAAATCTCCTCCAATCCCACATCTTGCATGAAGACCTGGAACCTGCTCATGAGAAGAAACTCTAAAACGTAGACCTTCACATAGACATTTATCACACAAAAAGCAAAGCAAACTGACAATGGCTTTGAACAAAATGGAAGAGGTTGAAAATAAAGCTTTAGGACAGTGGTTCTCAACCTTCCTAATGCCGCGAACCCTTACTACAGTTCCTCATGTTGCGGTAACCCCCAACCATACAATTATTTCGTTGCTACTTCATAACTGTTATTTTGCTACTGTTATGAATCGTCATGTAAATGTCTGATATGCAGGATGTATTTTCATTCACTGGAACAAATTTGGCACAAATACCCGATATGCCCAAATTTGAAAACTGGTGGAGTTGCGGGAGTTGATTTTGTCATTTGGGATTTGTAGATGCTGGGATTTATAGTTAACTTAATATTCTGAACTCCATCAATGATAGAATTGAACCAAACTTGGCTCACAGAACTCCTATGACCAACAGAAAAAACTGGAAGGGTTTGGGTGAGCATTGATCTTGAGTTTTGGAGTTGTGATTCACCCACATCCAGAGAGCACTGAGGACTCAGTGATGGATCTGGACCAAATTTGGCACGAATACTCAATATGCCCAAATGTAAACACTGCTGGGGTTTGGGGAAAATAGACCTTGGCAACTGGGAGTTGTAGTGTTTACTGATGGTTTTTGGCAACCCCTCTGACACACCCTTGCGACCCCCAGGTTGAGAAACACTGCTTTAGGTGAAACATACTGTCCAATGGGAAGAGTCCGCCCGCTGTGGTCCAAGCCTCCGGGGCCCCAGACATGGTTATCCATCATTTCGGTCCCCGTATTTCCACTTTCGCCTACAAAGAGGCTGTTCTTTATTTCTTGCTTTGATCCGTCATCGTGAGGAAAGGTGCCTCCGCTAGGAGAGATCAAATTGTGTTTCAGCACAACTCTTTTCGGACCAAGTCCTGCTTTTCGTGGCTAGTGTTAAATACATAGATATAATATAACAGGGCTGCTTACCTTGCCAACGTGAGGCCAATGCCATTGTCAGAAAACCTGTATGAAAGAAACAAATAATATTAGAGCAACAGAATGACTTGGTGTGTGTGTGTCTTCAATTCAGCTTTGTGTTATGATGTTACTAATCCAGCCAGTTCAAAATACATTGCCAGTTGCGCCGTGAGACAACGTATCGGAATGCGTCTCAAAAAGCAAAAACAATCCGATATCAATCCGATATAAGATTCAAAACGATTTATTGGACATACCTAATATTCACACATATTTACCAAATGGTGGCTCCAGACACCATGCAAAACCCTGCAATTATATTTCAATACCATGGCTTGAGCTAACAAGTTGACCCTTGGCTCTCATGAATTTCATAGAGTTTTCTTAGGCTTATAGTAGGAAGTCTTTTTTTTTGTTAATTCCTCTAAAATATGAGAGCATCTGGCATTGTTGATCAATTCAGGTACTAACTATGAACAAAACCTGGCTATCAGTATTTTTTTTTAAAAAAATCTAAATTCAGGACAACAAATAAAGAGCAACACTCAGAAAACAGGGAAAATCAAGACAGGAAACAATCAGGGCCAGCTAACATCCCCAAACAAAGATTCCCCCAGGCAGGAAGCAGTCAGACTTTGAAGCCAAAAGGCCATTCAATGCTAAATAAGGTGGCCAATGGCAACATTGACACTTGCCTCAAACAGACAAGAGTTTTTTCTCCCACCGGACATTTCACAGATATATAAACCCCACTTGCCTAGTTTCCAACAGAGGATGCCTACCATAGATGTGGGTGAAATGTCAGAAGAGAATGCTTCTGGAACATGGCCATACAGCCTGGCAAACTCACAGCAACCCAGTGATTCGGGACACGGAAGCCTTCGACAACAAATTCCTCAAATGTGTTGTACCACAAGAGGGCAGGCATGTTCCATTACCAGTTTTTAACAACTGGTTCTTACAGTTTCCAGACTTATTTATTATGTGCTGAAAGATATATTCACTGTGATTCACATTAGTATGTACTGTACAGTAACAAATCTTAAGATGGCTAGATCTCTTTTGTTTTAAAACAAAACTAGGTAATGAGAGCTGGAGGCCGAAAAGCTAGGACACTGCCAACAACTTCAGATGGAAAATAGCTCTGTGTTCTGCACAATGGCTCAAAGTATTAGTGTAAACCTCAAGATAGGGAGAGGCAAAGAAGTCAAATAAACATCCCAAACCAAGTCTGTATTTTAGACACAATTATATATGCAGTGATGCCCTGTATTTCCAACTTGGTCCCATCCACATCAGCACATTTATATATGCAAGGGATGAAGATTGTAATCAATACAATGGAGCTGTTAGGAGTTGCAGAAGTTGAAGTCCAAAACTGCTATGGCTTAGTGCTATGGAATCACAGGAGTTGTATAGTGAGGCAGTAGCAGTATTTGGAAAAGAAAGCTGAAGACCTTGTAAGCCTACAACTCCCATGATTCCACAGCATTGAGCCATGGTAGTTAAAGTGGTGTCAAACTGAATTAATTCCACAGTTCAGATGCTACCTGAGTCTATGCCTGCTGGACTCAAATGAACTGCTTCTACTATAGCAGATGGCCAAAAAGGTTGAGCAAGAGGGAAAAAGCTCAAAATCCAGACCTCAAAACCCTATACAGTAGAGTCTCACTTATCCAATGTAAACGGGCCGGCAGAACGTTGGATAAGCGAATATGTTGGATAATAAGGAGAGTTTAAGGAAAAGCCTATTAAACATCAAATTAGGTTATGATTTTACAAATTGAGCACCAAAACATCATGTTATACAACAAATTTGACAGAAAAAGTCGTTCAATATGCAGTAATGCTATGTACTAATTACTGTATTTACGAATTTAGCATCAAAATATTATGATGTATTGAAAACATTGACTACAAAATGCGTTGGATAATCCAAAACGTTAGATACTCTACGTTAGAGTACTCTACTGTACTCTTATTCTTGCTCTGGAATCGACAAACAGATAATAATAATAATAATAATAATAATAATAATAATAATAATAATAATAATAATAATAACTTTATTTTTATACCCCGCCCCATCTCCCCAAAGGGACTTGAGGCGGCTTACATGGGGCCTTGCCCGACACAACAATATAATAATAACAACAAAACAATAAAACAGATATCCCAACAATAAAACATCAGCATCAATAAAACAGTCATAAAATCAACATACAGCAAAAATGTTAAAAACAGGAAACTAATACACGGATCTGGGCCAAAGTGCAGAATATTTCAAAATGGGGAGAGGTAGTTTCACAGCTAAAATGGTCAATAAAGTGCAATGTAGTAATGGCAAAGCATCAACGATGGAGCTATTGTTGAATGGGCAGATAAATCAAACCTACAACGATTAATGGATAAAATGGGTTGCTGTGAGTTTTCAGGGCTGTATGTCCATGTTCCAGAAGCATTCCCTCCTGACGTTTCACCCACATCTATGGCAGGCATCTTCAGAAGTTGTGAGGTCTGTTGGAAACTTGACAAGTGGGGCTTATATATCTGTAGAATGTTCAGTAATTCCAGACAAGAAACAATCAGGGCCAGTTAACATCCCACAACAAAAGATTCTCCCAGGCAGAAAGCAGCCAGGCTTTGAAGCTGCAAGGCTATTCAATGCTAATCAAGGTGGCCAATTGCAACATTCAAAGAACAAGAGTTCTTTCTCCCACCCTGGACATTATTCCACAGATATATATATAAACCCCACTTGTCTAGTTTCCAAAAAAACCTCACAACCTCTGAGGATGCCTGCCATCAATGGCAACTGATTTCCTTAGTTTGGGATTGCTCTTTGTCCATTCTATTTTTATAGTATTTTTACTCCTTAGCCATATATAGTCTTTAGGTGTATGCCTCCTCCTTAATGGGATAATAGTCCCTGGCACCTACCTCTTTCCTAATCTGTACCGTACAAAACTATTTGCACTTTTCTGGCCCACTATCCCTTTTAGGAGCCAACCCAGGTTTTTTTTAAATCAAAATATGCTTATTGTTTATTGGTATATGTGATTTTATTTGTTTATGATTTGTTTTTATTGTTGAGTTTTATATTGCTTATTGCCTGGGCTTGGTCCCATGCAAGCCGCCCCGAGTCCCCTCGGAGAGATGGGGCGGGGTATAAAAATAAAATTATTATTATATTAGTAATGTGACTGAGCTGCAGACTGAAAGGTCCCAGATTCAAGCCCTGGGTGCGGCGGGAGCGGCCGCTGTTAGCTCCAGCTCCTGCCAACCTAGCAGTTCGAAAAGATGCCAATGTGAGTAGATCAATAGGTACCGCTCCGGCGGAAAGGTAACGGCGCTCCATGCAGTCATGCCAATGGCCACATGACCTTGGAGGTGTCTACGGACAACGCCGGCTCTTCGGCTTAGAAATGGAGATGAGCACCAACCCCCAGAGCCAGACATGACTGGACTTAACGTCAGGGGAAACCTTTACCTTTACCCTTTACTTTAATGTGGCTGAAACGTCAGGAGACGATGCTTCTGGAACATGGAAATACAGCCTGGAAAACTCACAGCAACCCAGTGATTCTGGCCATGAAAGCTTTCAACAACAGATGGATAAAATCTCTAGAAGTAACCTGAGAAGTTTCCCTCTTTGAAAGAAAAGAAAGTATCTTCTATCCTTACGAAGAATTTTGAAACCCGACTGTTGTTTACTCAATCCTTCCTCAAGCCATCCTGTCTTCTTCCTACCTCCCCAGCACTGGAATTTCTGGCAATAACACACTACTGCATATCATAAAACCAAGAGCCCAGCTGCTTATGTGTATGGTTTTTTCCCCCAAGTTTAGGCAGAAAGGTTTATTTAAAGTTCACTTCCAGCTGACACAAAATGACACATCTATATGAACTCCAGCAAGACAGGATATCCCTCTGCAAAAATAAGGTGCAGGCTTTTCTTCCTGGGTTCTTGGTTTTTTTTATTATTATTAAACCCCCTCCTGCCAGATGAAAGGCGCTGAAGCCAGTCGTAAAAATAGGCCCTGCCACAGCTCTGCCTGCCAAAAAATCGGAGCTGAACTTTGGAGGGTTGAATTGAGGCAACACTCACTGGCAGGCCTCCAGCCACACGTCTCCTCCCCGCAGCCAAGCGCCATGGTCTTGGTTCTTGTAGGCAATAAAGTGCCGGATGATGGCCGGTTCCCGGGGCTTCAAAGGGTCCGAATCTTTATGCGGGCTGTACCTGGAGAAGAGCAAAGGGGTCAGGAATTGGCCCTCTGATAATAACTTTTTATTTATTGTGTCAGAAGCAAATTGAGGATACAGTTATAATGTACTCAAAAACACAAACAAAGTTAAAAACTTGGCATTATACTAGATTTCTTTTGACCACTTGGCATGCCTCTGACGTCAATGTGAGAAGGTCCTCCTTTATGCATGTGGCAAGGCTCAGGTTGCACTGCAGTAAGTGGTCTGTGGTTGGCTCTTCTCCACACTCGGCATGTCACGGATTCCACTTTGTAGCCCTATTTCCAAGTCATCCAGTCTTCTGTGTGCCCAGGATGGAGTCTCTCATCTGGCGTCAGCCACTGATTGAGATTCCGAGTTTTAGCCTGCCACTTTTGGACTCCCACTTGCTGAGGTGTTTGGAGGTATGACAATAACTGACTATGTAAAGCGGGGATGTCCAACCTTTTGGTTTCCAAGAAGAATTGTCTTGGGCCACACATAAAATACGCTAACACTAGCGATAACTGATGAGCAAGAAAGGGGCTGTGTACCATTACTATAATATCTGACATCAAAGAGAGGCCAAAACAAAGTAATAATCCTAATTATATGCTGTCTCGATTGGAGTGGCTGTCTGAACTCTTTGCAATTATAATGCAAACTACGGATACTCTGATATATTCTGATTATACTCTGTGGTGGAATATCCTTCCTTGGAGGTTTTTAAACAGAGGCTGGATGGCCATCTGCCGGGAGTGCTTTGATTGTGCTTTTTTGGCATGGCAGAAGGAGGTTGGACCGGATGGCCCATGTGGTCTCTTCCAACTCTATTATTCTATTATTCCAACTCTGATTCCACAAGACCATGATGTACAGTAGAGTCTCACTTGTCCAACACCCGCTTATCCAATGTTCTGGATTATCCAACGTGTTTTTGTAGTCAATGTTTTCAATACATCGTGATATTTTGCTGCTAAATTCGTAAATGCAGTAATTACTACATAGCATTACTGCATATTGAACTACCTTTTCTGTCAAATTTGTTGTATAACATGATGTTTTGGTGCTTAATTTGTAAAATAATAATCTAATTTGATGTTTAATAGGTTTTTCCTTAATATCTCCTTGTTATCCAACGTATTCGGTTATCCAACATTCTGCTGGCCCGTTTATGTTGGATAAGTGAGACTCTACTGTAATCCTAATTATATGCTGCCTCGATTGGAGTGGCTTTTAAAATCACCAAGTAGGCCTGTCTGAACTCTTTGTAATTATAATGCAAACTACGGATACTCTGATATATTCTGATTATACTCTGTGATGGAATATCCTTCCTTGGAGGCTTTTAAACAGAGGCTGGGTGGCCATCTGCCAGGGGTGCTTTGATTGTGCTTTTCCTGGATGGCCCATGTGGTCTCTTCCAACTCTATTATTCTATGATTCTATTTCTCCACATTTATCATTTAACATTAGGAAGAACTTCCTGACTGTATGAGCTGTTCAGCAGTGGAACTCTCTGCCTTGGAGTGTGGTAGAAGCTCCTTCCTTGGAAGCTTTTAAACAGAGGCTGGATGGTTATCTGCCGGGGGTGCTTTGATTGTGCTTTTCCTGCATGGCAGGAGGAGATTGGACTGGATGGCCCATGTGGCCTCTTCCAACTCTATTATTCTATGATTCTATTTCTCCACATTTATCATTTAACATTAGGAAGAACTTCCTGACTGTATGAGCTGTTCAGCAGTGGAACTCTCTGCCTCGGAGTGTGGTAGAAGCTTCTTCCTTGGAAGCTTTTAAACAGAGGCTTCCAACTCTGATTCCACAAGATCATGATGTACTCGCATCTACCTCCTTCTTGTTCCCATTTCAGGCACATTGCTCACTACGTAACTTGGGACCTTTTATGTTGGAGGTCTGGACCCCAAAAACACTGATGGCTTTATCCATGCTATGACTTGTCTGTGCCATCCATAAGCATCTGAAGCAGGCCTTTTGTTAAAAAATCGCAGGGTTCCCATGCATTAGAATAACAGCTGCATTTCACCCATAGTGGTGCATAGTTCCAAATAAAACCCATGCAAGTCATATTTACCTTCCAGCAATCAAGGTTAGGATGGGTCTTTTGTCCTTGGCTGATGCAGGTGTAGTTTTGACGCCATTGTCGATGATCATTCCAGCCTAGGCAAATAGAGGAGAAGAGAGCCATTTGTGGGCTATCTCTATTTTTAATCATTCTATAGAGTTCAAACACTTGTCAAAATCTTATTTTAACTCAAATATATCTATTAATATACTAGCTTTGCCCGGTCACGCGTTGCTGTGGCGAAGTATGGGGGTATGGGAAATAAAGTATTGAGGAATTGGTGGTAGTTAAGGTAAAGGGTAAAGGTTTTCTCCTGACATTAAGTCCATTATAAATGGGTTATATAGCTATGTGGAAGGGCCTTGAGTCTACACTGCTCGGGCTGTGGCGCAGGCTGGAGAGCAGCTGCAATGAATCACTGCAATGAATCACTCTGACCAGGAGGTCATGAGTTCGAGGCCCGCTCGGAGCCATGTTTGTCTTGTCTTTGTTCTATGTTAAAAGGCATTGAATGTTTGCCTATATGTGTCATGTGATCCGCCCTGAGTCCCCTTCGGGGTGAGAAGGGCGGAATATAAATGCTGTAAATAAATAAATAAATATAATCCAGTTAAAATCAGATAATCTGTATTTTATAGGCAGTGTGGAAGAGGCCTAAGTGAGGCCTAACTTTGCCTGTCCCCTGGGCTGAGTCGGTTGCTAGGAGACCAAGTGGGCGGAACTTAGCCTTCTAACTGACAGCAATTGGATAAAAACAATTATTCCTCTCCCTCTAATTAGGACTTAATTTTTCTTTTCTTTTTGTTGTATGAATGTAGAGGCATGGATGAGGGGTTGTGCTGCCAAGTTTAGTGTTTCTGGGATGTGTAGTTTTGTTGTTTTGTCCTAGGCCAAAATTTCATTACCCTTTTATATATATAGATATCCTGGAGTGATGCTGTCTAAAATTCCCAGGATGGCGTTATCCAATTGATATCAACATCTGGACACATCGACACATACAAACATACATATAAACCCAGTAATTTGTATAAAAATACTATTTCATAAAACTATGTTTAGTAAAGGTTTTCCCCTGACATTAAGTCTAGTCATGTCCTAATCTGGGGTTGGTGTTCATCTCAATTTCTAAGATGAAGAGCCGGCGTTGTCCGCAGACACCTCCAAGGTCATGTGGCCGGCATGACTGTATGGAACACCGTTACCATTGATCTACTCACATTTTCATGTTTTCGAACCGCTAAGTAGGTAGAAGCTGGGGCTAACAGCGGGAGTTCACCCCCTCCCAGATTCGAACTGCCGATCTTTGGGTCAGCAAGTTCAGCAGCTCAGCGGTTTAACCCGCTGCACCACTGGGAGATCCAAAAAATCAATAAAACTATGTTTATTGATGCATAAAACATAGACAATAACACTATTATGCAACACAACAACACAAGACATTCAAAAGATATAAAATCCAGAATAAAAGGGTAAGAAGAATGTGAGTAAACAGGAAATTTTGCTGGAATTGTCTAATTCACATAAATAAATAATATCTGTCATTGCAATATGAGCAGAAGCTGCTCATATGAGCACGGAAGTTTTGCACATGGAATTATGCTGCACTGAGTTGTTTACTACAGGCATACATCTTGATATGCCATAAAGACAATGCTAACCAGAGCTTGGAAAAAAAATCCCTTTTGGATTACACCTCTCCGTAGCCCTCTCCCGTATCTAGTATCGCCATTGAAGATATTGAGAGCTGTAATCTAAAAAGTAACTTTCCCAAGCTCTGATTTTCTGTGCTCTGGATACATATAAATGTGAAGTAGTTCACTGATCGACCAAGAATGTTTCTTTTAAAAAACCCGACACTCTGCTTGGCTGTTTTGCTCCACCGAGAGCCAAACACAAGCATTAAGAAAAATTGAATTTGCAGATAAACATTCTAGGATAGCATTTGCTTTTGATTTTATGGAAGCAGGAATGATGGCCAGTAATAGCTTTCAGATCTTGGAGCTGGAAGAAGGACAAAGGCACCAAAGAAAAGAAACAAATAAAAGGGAAAAGATTCCCATCGCATGCATACTCACTCGATAGTTGGAATGTGCCCGATTGTTAGAGAACGTCCCCATTGGAATGTGTTCAGAGAAGCCAGGAGGATACATGCCTGCCGAAAGCCCCGTTGGCACATGATGCAAAACGAACCAAAACCCAGTTTCCTGCAAGAGACCAAAGCTTCCGCTTAATCTAGGATTTTGCTGAATTAAACAAGTGGGAATTTAAGTAAATTTGGACAAAGGAAACATATAAATGTTGAGATAACCCATGTGTTTTGATAGGTAATGTAGTGATCAACATGTTGAGCAGGGCAATCTGGATTCAAATCCCCATTAAGTCATGAAGCACACTGAGAAGCGCTGACCAGTCACAATAATAATAATAATAATAATAATAATAATAATAATAATAATAATAATAATAATAATAATAATAATTTTACCTATTTACATCTGAGAATGCCTGCCATAGATGTGGGCAAAACATCAGGAGAGAATACTTCTAGAACATGGCCATACAGCCCGGAAAATATACAACAACCCTGTGATCCTGGCCATGAAAGCCTTCGACAACACATTACTCTGGGACTTCCGAATTCAGACGGACAGGGTTTTGAAGCACAATACTCCTGACCTCATGATCGTGTTAAAAAACAAAGTATGGATTGTCGATGTTGCGATCCCAAGTGACAGCAGGATTGAGGAGAAACAACTTGAAAAGCTGGCACAATATGAGGATTTAAAGATCGAATTACAAAGACTCTGGCACAAGCCAGTCAAGGTGGTCCCAGTGGTGATCAGCACACTGGGTGCAGTGCCTAAAGGCCTTGGCCTGCACTTAAACATAATCGGCGCAGACAAAATCCCCACCTGCCAGCTGCAGAAGGTCACCTGACTGGGATCTGCACGCATTATTAACCGATACATCACACAGTCCTAGATACTTGGGAAATGTCCGACGTGTGATCCAATACAACATCCAGCAGACTGTCTGCTATGGACTCATCTTGTTGTGTTTCAAATAATAATAATAATAATAATAATAATAATAATAATAATAATAATAATAATAATAATAATTGAAGGAAAAGCTGATAAGGAGAAGACCTGGCTCTGGCTCACGAATGGGACCCTGAAGAAGGAGACAGAAGGCCTGATCCTTGCAGCCCAGGAGCAAGACATCAGGACAAAGGCAATCAAGGCCAAGATTGAAAAATCAGCTGATGACCCAAAATGCAGACTGTGCAAGGAAACCAACGAAACCATTGATCATATCCTCAGCTGCTGTAAGAAATCTGCACAGACAGACTACAAACAGAGGCACAACTATGTGGCCCAAATGATTCATTGGAACTTATGCCTCAAGTACCACCTCCCAGCAGCAAAGAACTGGTGGGATCACAAACCTGCAAAAGTATTGGAAAATGACCATGCAAAGATACTGTGGGACTTCCGAATCCAGACTGACAAAGTTCTGGAACACAACACACCAGACATCACAGTTGTGGAAAAGAAAAAGGTTTGGATCATTCATGTTGCCATCCCAGGTGATAGTCGCATTGACGAAAAACAACAGGAAAAACTCAGCTGCTATCAGGACCTCAACATGGAACTTCAAAGACTCTGGCAGAAACCAGTGCAGGTGGTCCCGGTGGTGATGGGCACACTGGGTGCCGTGCCAAAAGATATCAGCCGGCATTTGGAAACAATAGACATTGACAAAATTACAATCTGCCAGCTGCAAAAGGCCACCCTGCTGGGATCTGCGAGCATCATCCGAAAATACATCACACAGTCCTAGACACTTGGGAAGTGTTCGACTTGTGATTTTGTGATATGAAATCCAGCATATCTATCTTGTTTGCTGTGTCATCATAAAATAATAATAATAATAATAATAATAAATACTTGGGAAGTGTTTGACTTGTGATTCTGTGATATGAAATCCAGCATATATATCTGGTTTGCTGTGTCATATTCTGTCTTTGTGTCAATAATAATAATAATAATAATAATAATAATAATAATAATAATGCACTATTTATATTCCGCTTTATCTCCCTGGAGGGACTCAAAGCAGATTACAGTATATATATAAGGCAAATATTCAATGCTTTTTTACACAGAGAACAAACAACATACAATACACAGGCAAAGGTAAACGCCTTCCCCTTTTTATCTCTGTTGTCTGGAGGCAAGGCTCAACTCTGGCCATGGGGAGGTGCTCTTGTTCCATTTTTCCATGCCGTGAAGCCTGCTGTCCATAGACATCTCCAATTGTATTGCTGGCATGTCTGTATGGGGCACCCTTTTATCTTCCCGCCGAGGCAGTACCTATTAATCTACTCGCATTGCATGCTTTTGAACTGCTAGGTTGGCAGAAGCTAGGGCTAACAGTCGGGAGCTCACCCCGACTTGCAGTTTCAAATTGTCAACCCTCTGGTCAGCAGATTTTCTGCAGCTATCGGATTACCCGCTGCACTAACACCGCCCCTGCTATTCCTTCCTTTGTAAAGTTGTTATGAGCATAAAACAGGAGTAAGAAAGGAAGAAAAGAAGAAAAACAGAAGGAAAAAGCTACAAGTTGAATATCCCTTATCCAAAATGCTTGGGGTTTTTGGATTTCAGATTTCTAAAATAGTTTTGAAATATTCGTATATACTATCACTTTTGTTCTAGTGACAACCAAATAATATGAACTCAGTTGCTGGAACCTTCTCCCCAGACAAAATGAGACGCCTTTATACTCACTTCGGATCCCGCAGCTGCACAATTGACAAGGTTGTTGTGTGGATTGGCCAGCCAGAAAGTGGATACAGCACTGTTGGGTAAAGGGACAAAAAGAAGTGTGTGCTAAATAATATCCAGAACAGGTTGTGCAGAGATTTTATGGATCAAGGTTAGAGAACCAGGCAGTTCAAATAATTTGGTAGATAAATCACTATTTCTGCAGTTTGCATGTTGGCATAGACGTCCCCTTCCCTGGACATTCTCCCATTTATTGCACAGCTTTTGCCCTTGTCTTCAAATGGAGCCTTGGAAGCCTTAAGCTAGGGGTCCCCAAACTAAGGCCCCGGGGGCCACATGCGGCCCATCAAAGCCATTTATCCAGCCCCCATGGTGCGCCTTCGAAAGCTCTGCTTGCTTATAATGGTATTTTAATTATTATTTAATTAATAATTAATTATTAAGGGTTGCTTTGGCAGTGCTTTTGGTGCACAAAGGCAAAAAAGGGTTGGACGAAATGGCCCAAGGGGTCTTTTCCAATCCTTATTATTATTATTATTATTATTATTGATACAAAGACACAGTATAACACAGCAAACAGTATATATATACGAAATGGCCCAAGGGGTCTTTTCCAATCATTATTATTATTATTATTGATATATTATTATTATTATTATTATTATTATTATTATTATTATTATTATTATTATTATTATTGACACAAAGACACAGTATAACACAGCAAACAATATTTATATACGAAATGGCCCAAGGGGTCTTTTCCAATCCTTATTATTATTATTATTATTATTATTATTATTATTGACACAAAGACACAGTATAACACAGCAAACAATATATATATACGAAATGGCCTAAGGGGTCTTTTCCAATCCTTATTATTATTATTATTATTATTATTATTATTATTATTATTATTATTATTGACACAAAGACACAGTATAACACAGCAAACAATATATATATACGAAATGGCCCAAGGGGTCTTTTCCAATCCTTATTATTATTATTATTGATATATTATTCTTATTATTATTATTATTATTGACACAAAGACACAGTATAACACAGCAAACAATATACAGTAGAGTCTCACTAATCCAAGCTAAACGGGCCAGCAGAAGCTTGGATAAGCGAATATCTTGGATTATAAGGACTGATCAAGGAAAAGCCTATTAAACATCAAATTAGGTTATGATTGTACAAATTAAGCACCAAAACTTCATGTTATACAACAAATTTGACAGAAAAAGTAGTTCAAAACGCAGTAACGTTATGTAGTAATTACTGTATTTACGAATTTAGCACCAAAATATCACGATATATTGGAAACATTGACTACAAAAATGGCTTGGATTATCCAGAGGCTTGGATAAGCGAGGGTTGGATTAGTGAGACTCTACTGTATATATACGAAATGGCCCAAGGGGTCTTTTCCAATCCTTATTATTATTATTATTATTATTATTATTATTATTATTATTATTATTATTATTTTATTGTATGACACAGCAAACAAGATAGATATGCTGGATTTCGTATCACAAAATCACAAGTCGAACACTTCCCAAGTGGCTAGGACTATGTGGTGTATTTTCGGATGATGTGTGCAGATCCCAGTAGGGTGGCCTTTTGCAGTTGGCAGATCATGATTTTGTCAATGTCTATTGTTTCCAAATGTATTATTATTATTATTATTATCATCATCATCATCATCATTGAGGCTGTATTTGTTCCCATTTGTTTTGTTTTTTTTACTTCACAATAAGAGATGTGCAGTCTGCATTGGAATTTGTTTATAGGGGTTTTTTTTTTCAACTATAGTCCAGCCCTCCAATGGTCTAAGAGACCATGAACTGGCCCCCCGTTTAAAAAGTTTGGGGACCCTTGCCTTAAGGAATTCCAGAATGAACTTCTATTGAATTGTCATCCTAGTTATGCAACTGTTACCTGTCAATTATATTTATGGTTTGATAAGTACTTCCTCCTCTAAAGTCTCAGGGAATAGTAGAAGAGGAATGTTTTTAAACCTTTTATATACAGAATCAAGGAAGAAACGGGTTGTTTTTCTCTGTGCCTGCAATTCCTTAAGATTTTCAAGATACACTGTGAGTCCCCTCCAGATGCCATAAGTATGTCTGTCTGCTTAAGCAACTCTATATTTTTTCCCTTTCCCCATAACCAGTCATTCTCATATTGTAAGACAATTTCTCTCAAAAAGGATTTATTGTCTTACAATATGGCAAGGAGTTTAATTTTCACAAAAAGTTTAATTTGCAGAGTTTTGACTGATATCAGAGATTGTATTCACTGTGAACTGGGTTTATTCAAAATGTATTGTTTTATTTTCAATATGATGATGATGATGATCATACAGTAGAGTCTCACTTATCCAAGCTAAATGGGCCGGCAGAAGCTTGGATAAGCAAATATCTTGGATAATAAGGAGGGATTAAGGAAAATCCTATTAAACATCAAATTATGATTTTACAAATTAGACACCAAAACATCATGTTAGACAACAAATTTGACAGAAAAAGTAGTTCAATGCGCAGTAATGTTATGTTGTAATTACTGTATTTACTAATTTAGCACCAAAATATCACGATATATTGAAAATATTGACTACAAAAATGGCTTGGATAATCCAGAAGCTTGGATAAGCGAGGCTTGGATAAGTGAGACTCTACTGTACTTAAGATCAGAGTTTCTGTGTAAAGTGGAAAAAATCCTGTTGACTCC